>NW_027217025.1:0-2500 GCF_042767895.1 Penaeus vannamei | reverse complement strand
CTTACGGCCTAATGCTTAAAGACAGTAACTTTTTGTTTTATATTAAATTCACCAATATAATGCCATGGCAATACTTTCTGAAGAAAACATACGTTATTAAGTTGTGTTCTTCAATGGAGTATTGTTTAACAATATAATTTATCTTTGAAAATTAAGAACAAGCTAAGACGCGTAAGTAGATCAGGAATACTTACCGAGGTGAATATATTTTCAAGAGGGTGTTATAGATAAAAAACATCCATTCTTCAAGAAATGATAGAATTGCAGAAAGGAAAAGCTAGATGGAATAATCGTCAATTATTAGGACAATACGAAAGGAAATACAAAAAAGTTGGAAAGTGATAACGAAAAGAAATACAATTTGATGAAGTGGAAGGCTGCGTAACGCCTATCGTTTCTTTGTTGCTTCAGTTTGAATAGATTGTGAATCTAATAGAATTTTTTGCTTTATTTCATTCATTTCCTTATCAATTTTTAATCTGATATGAAGTCTATTACTTTTTTATCCTTTTTGTCACTTTTTAGTAAAGTTATCCCTTATTGTTAATAGTTAATGCAATAAAGGGGAAGGTACAGAGGAGAAATCAGATGATCAAAGCTGGAATTTCTCGTCGCCAAGTAGCATCAGTCCAGCACACCTTCGGTACGCAATGGAACAATGGCATGAAGGGAAAACTCGGGGAAATGCCATGAAATAACTAAGATAAGCTCAAGAGCAAGTTACTTTGACTCGGCTTTTACTGACAGGCACAAATAAAACCAATCCTTCCTAAACAACAAAACAGGACTAGAAATTCACACATTTTTCCTTGTTTCCTTTTGCCGTAATTCATGGGTCAACGAGCAATAAGAGAAATTTAAATGATGCAACTAGTCGCTGACTTTTTCGACACGTTACTGATTATTTTTCAATCTAATGTTGAAGTACCAAGAAGATACCACACGCACCATTGTCGAGTATTGGTTGCTGAGAGTTTTTTACAGGAAAAATAAGCGGCCGTATTTGCAGGCAGTTACTCTTTACATAGGTCAAGGTGAAACGACATATTTGCTCTCTCTCTCTCTCATTCTCACTCAATCTCTCTCTCTCTCTCATTCTCACTCAATCTCTCTCTCTCTCTCTCTCTCTCTCTCTCTATCTATCTATCTATCTATCTATCTATCTATATATACATATATATATATATGTATGTATGTATGTATGTATGTATGCATGTATGTATGTATGTATGTATATTTAGTTATATACCTTGCTCTCTCTCTCCATATATGTATCTATCTATTTACCTATAATTATGTTTTACCAATCTATTCCTATTTCTAACTATATCTATTCACTTTATATATATATATATATATATATATATATATATATATATATATATATATCCATCTCTTTTCTCATCTATCTGCCAAATTATATGTCTATATGTTTATTTGTCTACATCTCTCTTTTTCGGCCTTCCTTATGTATGTATGTATGTGTATGTTAAAGAATGAATGAAACAATTAATCAGCGTGTGTGAGCGGTTGTGCGCGCGCCGGGATGCAGTTGTTCTGCTGCGACAAGACCTACGCAATATTAGCCATTTTTATAAAGAAAAAAGTCTTCCCATTCAGAACTTTTTACGGTTTTTAGTATACACTATCCCTTTGATCGACCACTTTTTATTATTTACCGTATAATAATAATCGACCCAAATCACAATAAACTATGATATAACAAATGTGAAATCGCAGATGAATTGTTCCCATTTTTTTTCTCTTGGTTGTTTGGAATATCCAGCTGCGTCTAGTTTACACAGGATTGCGGTTTTGGCACAATAAGGGTCATCTCTCAAATCGTATATGCCGGATAATGAGCCTTATTAACTCCCGACCGCGGACATTCTTGTAGAAATTACAGAGCTTTCGTCCAGGATGTTTACGACACGAAGAAAATTTTCCCTCCAATTTCGGCATCACGATATTTGTGACAGTTTAAGGTTTATATCAGTTTAATGAGGAACATTTTCGATAATTCGGCCGTTCGCTAGTTTGATCTGTAGAAGGTTCTCCGTGGGAATGGCTGGGAATTCCTTTTGATTCCTTTTCATTCCTGGCACACTGGCGGTGCCATATCAGGTGGTGTTATCTCTCGGGTGATAAGGCTTTCGTGGCGCTAATGGAGAGAGAAGATTTGTTGGTGTGTTCGCCTCTCCAACAGAGATAAGGGAAGTGGGGCCTAAGGCTCAACACTTTTATTTCCCTTTCACACGAAATGAGCAAAGAAATTTTCTTCGCCATCTCTAATACCGATATTATTAGCAGCATTACTTTTGCTGTTGTTTGTAACATCATTATCATCATAATTGTTATTACTATCACTTATATTACTATTATCATTACTATTATTATCATTATCGTTTTTATCATTATTGTTATCATGTTATTATCATCACTATTATTAGTAGTAGTATTGTCATTGTTATTATAGTTGTTATTAACATTTTTATCAACA
>NW_027217024.1:5000-11481 GCF_042767895.1 Penaeus vannamei | reverse complement strand
GAAGAGAGAGAGAGAGAGAGAGAGAGAGAGAGAGAGCGAGAGAGATAGAACGATAAATAGAGAGAGAAGAGAGAGAGAGAGAGAGAGGTCCGCCCAGAGATTAGAGGTCTGGGGGAAGTCACACAAAAGCATCAGAATTGAGGTTTATCGCCTGAGGTCCTCGTGTTCTCAGAGGTAAAGGGGGGAGGGGAGGGGGGGGGGAGATAGGGGGAGGGGGGGTGAGGATCGAAAAGGAGGGTGTGTGGAGGGGGAGGGGGGGGAGATAGGGGTGAGGGGGTGAGATCGAAAAGGAGGGGTGAGGGGTGGGGGTGGGGGAGGGGGGAGATAGGGGGAGAGGTCGAAAAGGAGGGGTGGGGAGGGGGAGGGGGTGAGATAGGGGTGTGAGGGGGGTGAGGTCGAAAAGGAGGTGTGGGGTAGGGGGAGGAGGGGGAGATAGGGGGTGAGGGGGGTAGACTCGAAAAGAGGGGGGTGGGTAGGGGATAGAGACGGGGGTGGGGGAAAAGGGGGATAGGAGAAGGGGGTGGGGAAGGGGGAGATAGGAGAAGGGGGGTGGGGAAGGGAGGTTAGGAGAAGGGGGAGGGGGAATAGGAGAGGACGATGAGGGGAAGAGAGAAGGGAGATAGGGAGAGAGGGAGAGTGTAATAAAGGGGTGAGGGAGATAGGGAGAGTGTAATAAAGGGGTGAGGGAGAAAGAGAGAGCTTGATAAAGGGGTGTAGGAGGATAGAGAGGAGGACGATGAAGGAGAGAGAGGGAAGTGGGGATAAGTGGAAAAAGGGAGGGGATGTAGAGGGGGAAGGGGAGGGAGAAAGAAATAGGGAGAGGACGGAAGAGGAAAGAGAAAAGAACCATAAAAAATGGTGGAATGGAGTAGATGGAAAATAAAGAAAGTGGAATAAGGGGAATGTTAGAAGAATAGACAAAGAAATGCTGAAAGGAGGAAGAGAAGCGAGCAGAAGAAAGAAGAGAAAAAAGAAAAAAGAGAAGGATGTTGAAAAAATTAGGGAAACTGAAAAGGAGAGAGCACAGAAAGGGGGGTAGATAGAGAGGTGAAGAGAAGGAGTGAGGAGGAGGGAGGAGGAAGAGGAGAAAGAGAAGGAGGAGGAGAAGGAGAAGTAGGAAGAGGAGGAGAGGGAGGAGGAGGAAGAGGAAGTGAGAAAGAGGGAGGAGAAGGAGAAGGAGAAAGAAGGGAGAAGAAGGAGGAGAAGTAGGAAGAGGAGGAGGAGGAGAAAGAGGAGGAGAAAGGAGCAAGAGGAGAAGAAGGAGAAGGAGAAAGAGGGTGAGAAAGAGGAGGGAGGAGGAGGAGGGAGAAGGGAGGAGGAGGAGGAGGAGAGGTGAAGGATAATGTAGGAGGGGACAAGGGGGTAGCGGTCATGGGGGGGGGGGCGAGGGGGTTTGGGGGGTATTGCGTGCGTCGGTGCACTATGAGGCAGAGAGAGGAAATTTTCAATCTATTTTTTTTAAGGGGTTTCTTTTTTTTTCTTTTGTTCTTTTTTACCTTTTTAATCTTTTTATTTTTCATTCTTTTACGTTTTTTTTTCTTTTTTACTTTTTTATGTTTTATTTCTTCCCTTTTTTTTACTTTTTTATGTTTTATTTCTTCCTTTTTTTTTACTGTTTCTTAACATTATTTTTTACTTTTTCTCTTTTCTTCTTTTTTCTTTTTTTTCTTTTCTTTTTTACTTTTTTCTTAACTTTATTTTTTTACTTTTTCTCTTTTCTTCTTTTTCTCTTTTCTTCTTTTTTTACTGTTTTTTTCTTTTCTCTTTGTGTTTACGTGTTTAGTAATATGAATCTGGATGCCTTTATATCGGCGACTGAGCGAGTGTTGATGGCGAGAAGGAAATAGAGGAAGAAATCTGATAAATAGCGAAGGAAAGGAGATAGAGTGACAGACAGAAAGACAGAAAGACAGGTAGACAGACAGACAGAGAGAGAGACAAACAGAAAGAAAGACACAGATAGATAGAAAAAAAGAAAGACAGACAGACAGACAAACAGAAAGACAGATAGACAGAAAGATAGACAGACAGACAGACAGAAAGAAAAACAGACAGATAGACAGACAGACAGACAGAAAGAGAGAAAAACAGACAGAAAGAAAGAAAGAAAGACAGGCAGACAGACACACAGGCAGACAGACAAAGAAATAGACAGTCAGACAGACAGACAGGCTAACAGACAAACCGAAAGACAAAAAGACAGAAAAAAAAGGATGGAAAGATAATAAATAAGCAATAAGAGAAAATCTTTAAAATGAATTAAAGTTGAAAAAAAAAACATTTTTCTGCCACGTTTAAATTACGCTCCCGACTGAGGAGATGAAGAAAAAATAATAATAAAGAAGAAAGGGAAAATGGAGATAAAAAAAAAAAACGTAACTCACATGCAAGAGGGACACCCCCCCTCCCCCCCTTCTCTCTCTGATTATTTCTCTCTCTCTTGCTCTTCCTTTCTCTCCCTTCTCTTTTTCTTTCTCTTTCTATCTCCTCCTCCTTCTTATTCTTATTTCACGATGTTTTCCTTCTCTTTCTTTACCACCTTTTCCTTTCCTCCTCTTCCTCTCCTCCTCCTCTTTCTCTTCTTCTTCCTCCCCTTCCTTCTTCTTCTTTCATAATTTCTTCCCTCCTCTTCCTTCTCCTCCTTCTCCTATTCCTCCTCCTCCTCCTCCCTTCTCCTATTCCTCCTCCTCCTACTACTACTATTCCTCCTCCTCCTCCTTCTCCTATTCCTCCTCCTCGTCCTCCTAAGCCTCCTATTCCTCCTTCTCTTCCTCCTATGCCTCCTTTCCTCCTTCTCTTCCTCCCCTCCTCCTATTCCTCTTCCTCTTCTTCTTCTGCCCTCTTCTCTCTTCCACACACCCTTTTCCTCTATCCTTCCTCACTCATCCACTCATCCTCACCCTTCTCCTCCACCTTCCATCTTTCCTTTTCTCCTTCTCCTCCTCCTCCTCCTCTCCCCTTCCTCTATCTTCCACCATTCTCCACCTTTATCCTCATCCTTTCCCTCCACTCACCTTTCCTTTCTCCTCCTTCTCCTTCTCCTCCTCCTCCTCCTCTTCCTCTATCTTCCACCGTTCACCACCTTATTCTCATCCTCTTCTCCTTCCTCCACCTTTCCATTTCTCCTTCCTCCTCCCTTCCTCCCTCCCCCCCTCCTCCTCCTCCTCCTCCTCCCTCCTCCTCCTCCTCCTCCTCCTCCTCCTCCTCCTCCTCCTCCTCCTCCTCTCTCCCTTCCTCTATCTTCCACCGTTCTCCATACCTTATCCTCATCCTCTTTCACCTTCCTCCTCCTCTTCCTCCTCCTCCTCCTCCTCCTCCTCTCCCTTCCTCTATCTTCCACCGTTCTCCACCTTTATTCTCATCCTCTTTCACCTTCCTCCACCCTTTCAATGGCAACTTGCAGGTCTTGCAATCTTGTTGACCCGCGTTCGATCCCGCGCTCTGCCAGTGGATGGTCACCCCGGGAGGAGATTTAAAAAGAAATAAAATAGTTTGTTACAGTAAAGAATATTTATTGTAACTAATGGAATTGGAATTAAATATTTCTTTTTTTCAAATGGTCACCCCGGGAGAAGATTAAGATAGAAATAAAATAGACAGCTTGTCACAGTAAAGAATATTTATTGTAATAAATGGATTTGGAATTAAATCTTTAAATTTTTTCGAATCTTACCTTTTTTCGCTCTTCCACCTTCTTTCAACCTGCCTCGTCCACGTCTTCCACCCTCATCCACTTCTCCACCTTATCCACCCCCTTGCAGCCTTCACCCACACTACCTACTCACCCACCCTACCCTCACCCATTCACTCTATCCTTTACCCACTTTTTCCAACCTCACCCACTCTCACCCACCTCTGCCCTCATCCACCCTACCTACCCAACTCCACCTTCACCCACCCCTACCTTCTACCCTCCAACCCACCTCCACTCACTCTACCCACCTATCCCAACCCCACCTCAGCCCACCCACCCTCATCCACTTCTTACCCTCACCCACCCTCACCCACCTTCACCCACTCCACCATCTCACCCTCCCCCTAAAACCCACCTTCACCCACCTACCCACCTCTACCCCCTCCCCCGTTCAACAACACTCTTACTCTCTTCACTCCTCCCCCCTCCAACCCACTCTCACCCCACCCACCCACCCTCCCCAGCCCCCCACTCCAACCCACCTCCGCCCAATCTCCCCATCACGCGAGCCTTTCCGAGCGCCCGCGGCAGATCACACGGGCGTGCAAGTGGGCGGGCCCGATCGTGCGCGAATGGGCGTGGGGCGTAACACGGTGAATCGTCCGCCCGGTGAATTATGGTGTGTGGGCGGGGGAGGGGGCCTCTTGTGGTATGCGGGCGGGCGGGCGGGCGGGCGGCAGGGTTGTAGGGTGCCGCCTTGGTAATGGGCGCTAGGTTCGACCGGAGGGTAGGGGCGGGATTTGGCTACTGAGGGGGGGAGGGAGGGGGGATGGGGGGGGGGGGGAGGATTGGGGGAGGGGGAGGGGGAGGAGAGGGAGGAGGAATGGGGGGGTGATGGGTGGGGAGGGGAAGGAGGAGGAATGGGGGGGAGGAGGGGAGGAGGAGGAGGGGGAAGGATTTGGGGTTGGAGGAGGAGAGGGGGTGAAGAATGGGTGGAGAGGAGGGGAGGAGGTGAGGAAGAGGGTTGAGGGGGGGAGTGAGAGGTGGGGAAGGATTTGGGGGGGTTGGAAGAGAGGAGAGAGGAGAGGACGGGGAGGAGTGTGAGGGGGATGGGGTTTGGGAAGAAAAGGAGGGGGAGGAGGGGGAGGGTTGAGGATTGGAGGGGAGGGACGGGGAGGATTGGGAGGACTGAGGATCGGGGTTTGGGGAAAAGGAGGGGGGAGGGGGAGGGGGGAGGATTTAGGGGTAGAGAGAGAGGGGGGAAGAATTGAGAAATGAGGGAAAGGAGGAGGTGGATTAGAGGATGAGGAAGAGGTTGGGGGGGAGGGGGAGGAGGTGGGGACAGAGGATTTGGGGGGGAATGAGGATTAGAGGAAGAGGAGGAGAGAGGGAGAGGCGGAGGAGGAGGAGGGAGGAGGAGGAGGGAGGTGGGGACAGAAGACTGGAGGAAGAGGAAGAGAGGGGAGGGGGAGAAGGAGGAGGAGGAGGAGGAGGGGAGGATTGGAGGAGAGAGGGAGAGACGGAGGAGGAGGAGGAGGTGGGGACAGAAGATTGGAGGAAGAGGGAGAGAAGGGGAGGGGGAGAAGGAGGAGGAGGAGGAGGCGGAGGATTGGAGGAAGAGGAAGAGGAGGAGAGGGAGGAGGAGGGGGAGGACGGGGGGGTGGGGGCTGAGAACTGGGGACAGAAAAGGAAGATTAAGAAAGTAAATAATTCTTTAATAATTCTGAAGAGAATGAAAGAGAATAAAAAATAAAATAAAAATAAATGATAAATAATATATTAATAAAATAAGATAAATAGTTATTGAAATAGATAATATGAATTAAAATGAATAAATAAATAATATACATGAATAAATAAATAAATGAATATATAAGTAGTATAGATAAATAATATAAATAAATAATATAAATAAATAAATGAATTACTTAACAATATAAATAAATAATATAGATAAATAAACAATATAAATTAGAATAGATAATTAATACAAAAAAAAAAAATTATATATATATATATATATATATATATATATATATATATATATATATATATATATATATATATATATATATATATATATATATATATAATTTTACTTTTTGACTAACATAACACTGGATGACTTTGCTCTCTTGAACATTTTTTTAACCTTTTTTTGAACCGGAAAATTTGTTCATAACGAATAAGCTTATAACCCACTGAGCGATGAACAAGATGACACTATAAAATTGATAATTATGACGGCGATAATTATTACATCTAATAATGGTGACATGATATTAATTGCAATGTTTATAATGATAAGAGTAGCAGTAGTAATGTTGATGATGATAAAAATGAAAACAAAACCAACAATAGGAAAATTACTGATAAATAAGATAGTAGAAGGAATAATGATTATAACAATGATAATAAAAAAGGTATAGTAGTAATACCATAGCAATAGTAATAATGATTATGATGATAATGATGATAAAAATAATAATGATAATAATATTGATAATGATAATAATGGCAATCATGATAATGATAACAAGAATGATGAAAATAATGATAATTATGATAATATTGACAATAACAACGACAATAAAAATAATGACAATGATAATGATAATGATAATCAAAATAAAAAGAATAATCATAATGATAGTAATCATAATGATAATAACAATAATTATGATAACACTGTTCTTTCTATTAGCATTTTGTAATTACCAGTTTCTTGGTATCTCGAGAAAGACATAGAGAGATAGTAAAGAACATTTATAAGTATTGATAACGAAGCAGAGACCAATTGATAACACCATCGTTGAAATTATTATTATCATCATTGTTATTATTGTT
>NW_027217021.1:7500-11478 GCF_042767895.1 Penaeus vannamei | reverse complement strand
TGAGTAGGTTCCGAGAAGGACGAAGTGGTCGGGACGAGTGAATGAGCGACACGGGAAGAGCTTATAGCTGTGACGGGGCGCGTGTGGGTGTTAAGTCTGTCTCTGTTGGGTCTGCGGGAGTTGGGTCTGTTCTGTTGGGTCTGTGTGTGTCTGGTCTGGGTTAGTTACGTCTCTGTGTGTCGGGTCTGTGGGAGTTGCGTCCATGCATGTCGAGTCTTTGTGAGTTACATTTGTGTGTGTGTCTGTGTGAAGTGGGCGAGAAATTGTCTGAATTTGGTCTGTGTGAGTCAGATCTGTTGGAGTTTGGTGTGTAAGTTACACTTGAATGAGGCTTGTAAGAATTTGAGTGCGTGGATAGCCTTGTACTGAGTTGAGGTCTGTATACGTTAAGTGTATGTGAACAACAGTGATCTTTGTTAAATTGTTGAGAGAGTATCTGTGTAAGTTAAGCCTGTGTATTGTGGGTAAGAGATTAGATGAGTAAGTTTGGTCTTCCTTAAACATTTAATACACCAGACAAGTGCCATCGATCGTCCCTCCGTGCTGTATGACAGGTTATTGGAGTCATTAAGGTCTGTGTTAGGCAGATGAAAAATAAGACGAGTCAATCAGTTGCGTTAGAGCTAATTTTGCAGTGGATAAAATGTGAGAAAACGTCGATAAGCAATTCAACAAACGAGTATAGCAATAGATAATTGAATTGCAATTGCTTTACTATCACCGTGGGACCTGCAACACGGCCAGACATCTGTTTTTAAAGCCCGTGACATGTCGCTTGTGGACCTTCAGCGCGTAACCGAATTCTACATGCAATACAAATCGTCCCCCTCCAACACCGAGCACACAATAAATAACCCTTTCGTAAAATTAAACATAATTATTTACCAATCAATTTAGTTTACACAGGATTAATGTGACTGCCAATGATCTAATAATTGCAAAGCGATATTTCAATCACAAGCATTGGTAAACAAATCAGAATATAATCAACAGGATGTTAGATTACAGAGGATAATTGTTGATAGACGCTGACTGCGTTTATTTCAAAAGACAAAATGCCTATGAACGCTAATAAAGGCCTTCCGGCGGGCGTTATCAAAGCAATTTAATGCGCGAATGGAACTATAATCTGTTATAATGCTGTGCACGCGCGCACGTGTGTGTATGTGTATATATACATATGTATGTATATGTATATATGAATATATATATATATATATATATATATATATATATATATATATATATATACATATATATACATACACATACATACATAAATACACACACACACACACACACACACACACACACACACACACACACACACACACACACACACACACACACACACACACACACACACACACACACAAACACACACCTATAATAGCTCTGCGCAGATAAACAATATTTTCATATAATCAACCTATTCGTTCCTCGAGCCATTTTGTGGTGTTTCCTCCTCCGTTGTTGTTATCTGTGGTTGTTGTAACAGTAGGTGATTTCCGCGCAAATGTAGACAAAATGATGTTTTCCGCGCATGAAAAAAAATATAATATTCCCCGAGCAAGAAAAAAAAATCCTCTACAGTCTGTGTGTGTGTGTACCAAACCGTAAAAATGAACGAAAAAGGATGAAACAAAATCATTAGCCATCTTGTATTCCAGGAGGAAAGTCTTACCCGATCCAATAAGAAGCTGGAGCATCTTAGATCCCACCACAAAATAGAAAAAAAAGAAAGAAAGAAAGAAAAAGAAAAAAAACACTAAGGAGGAGTCCCTCAACTCGGAATTATAATATGAATTTCCTGTAGCCTCGGGGGTTTCAAAGAATTGTATGCTCCCGTACCCCCTCCTCCCACATGGAGAATAAAATGAATGGAGCTCTTATATTAAACCTGAAATTAAAGTTTTGAGGTTCGTTAAACTTAATGAGGAGTGATACTTTGTTTACGTAGGCCTGCTAGGTAATCCCGAACGTCTAATAAAATGTAGGGCATCACGAAATTAGAAATTAATTAAGTGCTACGGCTATTAATCTTTTTTATCATTTTTTCTTATCTGTGGTGTTTCATAAAGGGAGACAGAAAGCTAGACCTAGTAATCCCGGAGCATTTGCTATTCGGAAATAATTCTTAGGACATGCATCAATAAGACACAAAATCGCTTGCATGTCATTTATATTTTTAATTTAGAATGCATACTGGTGAAGTAATTTTTCAACATATTGTTAAAGAGATTAAAGGATCAAAGGATTAAATATGGTAGCAAAAATGACATTCACACAATAGTATTTAATAAAATGATAGAAACTACGTTATATTTCTACACATCATCATCAGCGGAGACTCACAGTTTATCAATGCACCATTTTGTCACCAAAACTTTATAAGCACAAATGTATAGTGTATAAATATATGACATAATGCCATTTAGAAAAACTCTTTTAGTGGTGTCGATTGGAAACATACTGATAAATTAAACCTATATATGAATTTCTTACAATCCAAGCTCTTGATAATTTTGCCTGAGGATAAGGATGACTTATCAGAGGGAAGGAGATTCGAGATTATACGGCGGAAAGAAAAACAGGAACGAGAATTGCCGGAGGAGAGAGGAGTGTGCAGGAGAGGGAGGCAAAGATAAGTAGATGGATATGTATGTGATCATGTGTGTGTGTGTGTGTGTGTGTGTGTGTGTGTGTCTATGGATAGTTTTGTATTTGTATGTATGTGTACCCATGTGTTTTCGAGTGTGTGACTGTGAGTGTGTGGGTGTGATGTGTGTACACAGAATATTTGACACTGCGAAAAATTATAGAAAGGAAAGGGAAGAAGGGAGGAGGAAAACTTGCCTCCATAGCGAGCAGCCTCTATCCCCCCCCCACCGCTCCCACCCCCCAAGAAAAAGATAAAACATAAAGCACATCAACACACATGAAAATAAAAAAGCAATAAAAACAAAACATAGAAAACTTCAGGAACGATCAAACGGACGCCCAGGCAGAAGAAAATATAGTAAGAAAAAGAGACGTAGAAGAAGACACACAAAAAAAAGAAAAGAAAAAAGAAAAAAAAAACGGAATAGGGTACGAATCTCGGTTCATCCAGCCGGCGATTCATCAAACTCCTCTTTAATTCCTTTCAACCAAAACCGCATCTTTCTCCTCCCTTTGACCTATCGCCTCCCTCCCTCACACCCTCCTCCCTCCATCTCCCTTCTGCCCCTCCATATCGCTTGCCTTCCTCCCCCTCCTCTTATTCCTACTCTGTTTCCCTCCTTCCCTCCCTTCCTCTCCCTTCATCCAGACCTTCCCTCCCTCTTCTCCCCTCTTCCTCATTCTCCCCCAATCCCTTTTTCTCTTATTCCCTCCTCCATCCCTCTCTGTTCATCCTGATTGAGTATTTCCTTTCACCTCTCCGTTATCTCCTCTTATTTCGTCTCTCTGCCTACTGTCCTCTCTTTCACTTCACTTCTGTCTCTTACACTTCCCTCCTTCTCGCTCTCTCTTCCTATTTTCCTTCTATTTCTCTCTGTTTTCCTTCCTCTACCCTCTCCTCTCCTCTCTTTATCTCTATCTCCCTTTCTTCTTAAGCTCCTCCCCTCCCCTGACCTCTGCACCCCCCTACCCCTCCATCATCCCCCTCCCCTGGCCTCTGCACCCCCCCCCCCCTCCTGCCTTAGCTACTGAATTTCATCCACTTCTTTTGACTTCAATTTTTTCCTCGTTTGTAATTGCGTTTGCTTTTAATAGAGAAAGAAAGAAAGAAAAAAAAAATCGCTCGTTCTCAGTTCTCAACTCTCTTTCTCTGTCTTTCCTTTCCTTCCTTTCTTTCTCTCTCTTTCTCTGTCTTTCCTTTTCTTCCTTTCTTTCTCCCTCTTTCTCTGTCTCTCTCAAGGTCTATGTGTCACTTTCTCTCTCTATCTATTTGTCTGTCTGCCTATCGCTCTCTCTCTATCTGTCTTTATATCTATT
>NW_027217020.1:10000-11476 GCF_042767895.1 Penaeus vannamei | reverse complement strand
TTTTTTTTTTTTTTTTTCGTTTTGTTTTTTTTTTTGTTGTTTTTTAAATCTTTTTTTTTAAATTCGTTTTTTTTATTTTGTTTTATTTACCCCCCTTTTTTTCCTCTTTCTAATTTTCTTTTTTTTTTTCCCTTTCCTCTTTTTTAAATTCTTTTCCCCCCCCTTTTTCCCCTTTTTTTTTTTTTTCCCTTTATGAAGGGGGGTTTGGGTTTTTTTAAAAAAAAAAGAGGTTTTTTTCTTTTTTTTTGGGAATTTTCCCTTTTTATCCCACTTCCCCCATTCCCCCCTTTCCCCTTTTTTTCCCCCTCTTTTTTTTCCCTTCCTTCCCCTTACCCCCTCCCCCCCACCCCCCCCCTTCCCCCCCCGGCCCTTTTCCCCTTCCCCCAAATTCCCCCCCCTTTTTTAAAAACCCCCCCCCTTTTTTTTTTTAAAAAAAAAAAAAAAAAAAAAAAAAAAAATTTGGCAGGTAAAAAGGGAAAAAAAAAAAATGGAAATTTTGGGAAAAAAAAAAGGGGGGGGGGGGGGGGGGGAAAAAAGAAAAAGGGAAATTTTGGGGGAGAGAAAAAAAAAAAGAAAGAAAAAAAAAAAAAAAAAAAAAAAGAAAATTAAAATTTAAAAAAATTTTTGGGGTTTTAAAGGGAAAAAGGGGGGTTTGAGGGGGGGGAAAAAGGGGGTTTTTGGGGGTGAGAGAGGGTTTTTTTTTTTTTAAAAAAAAGGTTTAAAAAAAAAAATTCCAAGGAAAAAAAAAGAAAAAAACCCAAAAAAAAGTAAGAAAAAAAAAAAAATCAAAAACCCGAAAAAAAAAAAGGAAAAAAAAAAAGAAAAAAAAAAAAAAAAAAAAAGAAAAAAACCCA
The DNA here is from genome assembly GCF_042767895.1 of Penaeus vannamei. Taxonomy (NCBI): domain Eukaryota; kingdom Metazoa; phylum Arthropoda; class Malacostraca; order Decapoda; family Penaeidae; genus Penaeus; species Penaeus vannamei. The sequence goes on along the minus strand of NW_027217020.1, from coordinate 10,622 downwards.
AAAAAAGGGGAAGAAAAAAAAAAGAAAGGAAAAAGGGGAAGGGAGGAAGAAGTTTGACCCCGAAAAAGGGGCAAGGAGGCCCTTTGGGGGGGGCCCCCCACGGGGCACTACTTATACCCCCCCAAATTTTTTTTCGTTTTAAAAAGGGGGAAAAAAAAAACAAAAAAGGAGAAAAGGGTAAAAAAAAAGGGGAAAAAAAAAGAGAGGGGGGGAAAAAAAAGAAGATGGGAAAAAAGAAGAGGGGGAAAAAAAGGGGAAGGGGGTAGAAAAAAAGAGAGAAGGAAAGAAGAAGGAAGAGAAAGAGAGAGAAAGAAGAAAATAAAAAAAGAAAAAGAAAGAAAAAAAAGAAAAAAGAAAAAAAGAAAAAAAAGAAGAAAAAAAAACCCCAAATACCCCTAAGTCAAAAACCCCCTTTTAAAAACCTTTCCAAAAAAAAAAAAACCCCTTCTCCCCCAAGCGACTGCCCGCAGCCCCAAACCTTTTTCTATTATTTATCTATTTTCCCTTTTTAAACTTCTTTATTATTTATTATTATCTATCATTATCATCACTATTTCATCTATCTATCTATCTATCTATTTATCTATCTATCTATTAATCTATCTATCTATTTATCTATCTA
>NW_027217020.1:2500-7500 GCF_042767895.1 Penaeus vannamei | reverse complement strand
TATACATATATATATATATATATATATATATATATATATATATATATATATATATATATATATGTATATGTATATATATATATATATATATATATATATATATATATATATATATATACAGACACACACACACACATATATAACATTTATCCATAATAATCTAGAAAATATTAAAAGGTCTATAAACCTCAACAATTTACAACATTGTGTAACTTTCAGCAACCTTTACGTTCTGCAAATCATATCTTAAAATACAACACAAGCACTTAAAAGCCTACGTCAACTTTCTACAACAGGGGACGTGACCTTTCGATTGACCTGATACCTGACCCTTACTAGGTCAAGCTGCTGCTGATTTTCCGGGTGTGTTACACTTGACACCGAAGGGACCATCGTTAGTGGCGTGAGAAAAAGGCTCGGTCTAAGTGGTGGTTTGGTCTGATTTGTCGTTTGATTTATTTCTTTTTTTTTCTTTTTTTTTATTTTTTTTTCTCTTTTTTTCTTCTTTATCTCTTTCTTTTTCTCTCTTTCTCTATCTCTTTCTCTCTTTTTCCTTGTCTCTTTCTTCTTCTCTTCTTTTCACTCTCTCTCTCTCTCTCTCTCTCTCTCTCTCTCTCTCTCTCCCTCCCTCTCTCTCTCTCTCTCTCTCTCCCTCTCCTCTCTCCTCCCTCTCCCTCCCCTCTCTCCACCCACCTCTCCCCCAATCCCAAAACACCCCCCCAATCTCCTTTTTTTTAATAACCCTCCTTTGTTCTCTGTTCTCCAGGCGATGAACGAGTTAAGTGATGAGGGAGGAGAGACTTCCTGGCGCCAGTATTGTGAACATCCCCTCACTGCTGCCACAACTGCTATGCTGAACATCCACGGGGCTGAAGAACAACAACATGTCACGCTTCTGGACTACTACAAACCTGATGGGTAAGTTCTTCTCATTTTCTATTTTTTTTTGTTTATAGTTTCGTTATTTTTTGTGTTATTTGATGATCTGTTATTCGTTGTGAGGTTGTGGTTTGTTCTTTAATTTATGGGGGGGGTTGTGGGTCTTACATTTGTGTGTGGGTTTTGTTATGGAGTTATCAGTGTGTGGGTTGTGTTATCTGTCTATGTATAGGTTGTGTTATATATTATCTTATATATGAGTTGTGTAATATATTTCTTTATATATGGGTTGTGTTCTATATTTCCTTATATAGGAGTTGTTATAACAATTGTTATTGTTATTATCATTACAATTAATGTTCGTGTCGTTATTATTATTATTATTATTATTATTATTATTATTATTATTATTATTATTATTATTATTATTATTATTATTATATCATTATCATTATTATTATTATTATCATCATCATCATCATTATTCTTATTGTCATTTCTTTTATCATTATTATTATTATTATTATTATTATTATTATTATTATTATTATTATTATTATTATTATTATTATTATTATTATTATTATTATTATCATTATTATTATTATTATCATTATTATTATTATTATTATTATTATTATTATTATTATTATTATTATTATTATTATTATTATTATTATTATTATTATTATTATTATTATTATAATCATTGTTATTATTATCATTATCATCATCAACATTTTTATCATTATGATTATTATCATCAATATCATAATTATCATTAATTTTCTTATCATTATCATCATTATTATCATAATTTTCATCATTTTAATCACCATGGTTGCTGTTATTATTATCTTTATTACTACGGTTACAATTAATATTGGTACTATTAATAAAATCATTTCTAATATCATTCTCATTTTAAATCACTTTTGTTATCATAATTGCTATCATTATCATTATTGTCTTAATTAAGAGGCGATATAACAATGTGATGATTATTTTCTTTTTAATTAAAGTCTTTCTTTTTCCTTATTCTTCACTTCCCCTTTCTCCATTTCTGCATTTTCTTCTTTTTTTCGTTATTTCCGTTTTCTTCTTTTTTCTCCTCTCTCTCTTCTTAATTTCACTTCGTCTCTTTCTTTATTACCCTTTTCTTTCTTCTTCTTCTTCTTCTTCTTCTTCTTCTTATTATTATTATTATTATTATTATTATTATTATTATTATTATTATTATTATTATTATCATTCTCCTATTCTGATATTTCTCCTGATCTTTATTACCCTTTTCTGCTTCTCTTCCTTCCTCTTCTCTTCTAATCTTTCTTCGTCTCTCTCTTTATTGCATTTTTCCTTCTTCTCTTCCCTTCCCCTTCTCTTCTGCGTTTTATCTCGTTCGGTTTTATTAATCTTTACTTCTAACTTTATGGATGTGTGGGGGGAGCGAGAGAGAGGGGGGGGGGGGGAGGGGGGTTAGGGGGGGTAAGGAATCTCCATTTTCTTGTGAGTTTCTGGAAATTTCAGTATTTTGAGGATAGATAAAATAGATATTTGGGTAGATAGATAGATAGATAGATAAGTAGATATTTGGACAGATAGAAAGATAGATAGATAGATAAGTATATATTTGGGCAGATAAATAGAGAGATAAGTATATATTTGGGCAGATAGATAGATAGATAGATAGCTAAATATATATTTGGGCAGATAGATTAGATAGATAGATAAGTAGATATTTGGGCAGATAGATAGATAGATAGATAGAAAGACAAGTAGATGTTTGGGCAGATAGATAGATAGATAGATAGATAGATAAAATAGATAGTTGGGTAGATAGATAGATGGATAGATAAGTAGATATTTGGGCAGATAAACAGATAGATAAGTAAATATTTGGGCAGATAGATAGATAGATAGATAAGTAGATATTTGGGCAGATAAAAATTTGCCAGATAAAACAGATAAGTAATATTTGTTAAGAGATAGATAGATAGATAGATAAGTAGATATTTGGGCAGATAAACAGATAGATAAGTAAATATTTGGGCAGATAGATAGATAGATAGATAAGTAGATATTTGGGCAGATAAACAGATAGATAAGTATATATTTGGGAAGATGGAGAGATAGATAAGTATATATTTGGACAGATAGATTAGATAGATAGCTAAGTAGGTATTTGGGTAGATAAACAGATAGATAAGTAGATATTTGGGCAGATAGATAGATAGATAAATAGAGAAGTAGGTAGATAGAAAAATGGATGAAGGTGGATAGATAGGTAGATAGAAGAGTGTGTATTAATGGCTGGAGAGATAGATAGATAGATAGATAGATAAGTGAATATAAATACTCAGATATAGATGGATAGATACATAGATAGGTAGATAGATATATAAATAGGTAGATAGACAGTTGATAATGCATACACAGATAAAAAAGCATAGACAGATGGATAGATAGACAGACAGATAGATAAATGAATAGATATACACAAGCAACCAACAGTCAAACAAGCATTATATAGACACATAAAAAATAAGCAAAAAAATCGCTTATTAGATTTGTCCAAATCAGCAACATATAAATTTCAAAGAAAATAAAGAATTAAAAAAAAATGTAATAAGAGAGAGCCGATTAATCATAAACTGTGTCTTTTGTGTATTGATTTTTTTTTCTTTTTTCTTTTTTTTCTTTTCTTTTTTCTTTCTTTTTTTTCTTTCTTTTCTATTTTCTTTCGTATTTCGTTTCATTAATGCGATTATACTGGTCTGAGATATCTTTCATTTTCATTTTTTTTTCTCTCTCTCTTTTTTTTTTTGTTGTTAATTGAATCATTATTCTTATCTTCTTTATTTCTTTTATTTGATTTCTCTCTTTTATTATTCTTTTTTATTATTATTCTTTTAGTATCTAATGGGCTTCTGTGAACCTTTTCTTTCGGTGTCGATAATTGATCGGGTTTTGTGAGAACGAAAAACCTGAAGTCTAGAATTTTTCGTTTGTTTTTGTTTGTTTTTTGTTATTCTTGTATTTATTTGTTTGTTTTATGTCGTCTCTCTCTTTGTTTGTTTTGTGTCGTCGTTTTCTTGGTTTGTTTGTGTTTCTCTTGTGTTTCTGGTTGTCTTATTTTTTCTTATTTTGGTTTTTGTGTTTTTCGTTCTATGTCTTTCTCTTTCTTATTCTCTCTCTTTCTCTTCTCTCTCTCTCTCTCTCTCTCTCTCTCTCTCTCTCTCTCTCTCTCTCTCTCTCTCTCTCTTTCTTTCTCTCTCTCTCTCTCTCTCTCTCTCTCTCTCTCTCTCTCTCTCTCTCTCCCTATCTCTCTCTCTCCCTCTATCTCTCTCTTTCTCTTTCTCTCTCTCTCTCTCTCTCTCTCTCTCTCTCTCTTTCCCTCTCCCTCTCTCTCTCTATCTGTCTGCCCCTCTCTCTCTCTCTCTCTCTTTCTCTCTCTCTCTCTCTCTCTCTCTCTCTCTCTCTCTCTCTCTCTTCCTCCCTCCTCCCTCCCTCCCTCTCCTCCCTCCCTCCTTTCCTTCTCCCTCCCTCCCCTCCTCCCTCCCTCCCTCCCTCTCCCTCCCTCCCTCCCTCTCCCTCCCTCTCTCCCTCTCCCTCTCCCTCCCTCCCTCTCTCCCTCCCTCTCTCTTCCCTGTTTTATCTCTCTTTCTCTTCTCTATTTTAGTCACATTATACGAACGACACTGAAGAACCCTTCCACGAGAGAGAGGCAATAAAGAAGTCGTTTTTTTTTTTCTTTATTATCCCTTTTCTTCTCTGATGTGATTTATCAACCTTTTAGCCCAAGATATACGATGCGTGGATGGCCAGTGTCGCGGATTTTTTTGCAGATTTTTTTGCAGATTTTTCGCCACTGGTTTGCAACTTGGGGGGAGAGCTGCTTCGGCGCGGTGATGTTGGGGGTCGTTTGATGTGTCTTTGTGGGGGTTTTGAGGCCTTGTATGTGATTTTTTGGTGTGTGTGTGTGTATGTCGGGGATTTTTTTATTTTTGTGTGTGTTGTCTTCTTTTTTTTAGGGTTTAGATTTTGGGGGTTATTTTTGTTTGTTTGGAAGGTTTTTTTTGTTTAGGGTTTGTTTTAGTGTGTGTCTGGGTTTTCGGGGAATT
>NW_027217019.1:7500-11474 GCF_042767895.1 Penaeus vannamei | reverse complement strand
TACAAACATACAAACACACACACACACACACACACACACACGCACACACAGGGTTTGAATTCTACAATGAATTTTAGATTATTGATAACCAGTGACACTCTTGCACGGCATGTGTTTCCACCTTTTTTATCATTATTATTATCATTTTTTAATATGCACTGTCCTTATAACAAGGAAAATTCTTAACAAACCAGTTTCCTTGCCTGAGATCTCGCGAAAGGCCAAGTGAAATATCCGTTGTTTTTTCCTCCGATAGATGGCAGTGTACAAGCCGCCACGATAGGGATTAAATGAAGCCTCCCTAAGTTTCCGTTCTTGGGAATAGAAATGAACCGATCCTGGAAACTACATTCTCCTACTCTGGGCCGGATTCTTTATTTCGTTCTGGATCGTCACTTACGCCCAGGGAACCGCTTTGTTTGTGCGCTGAGAAGGTACTGAAGAGCAATAACAGAGAGTTACAGTACAAAGCACAAAGGCGGATGAGTAACATATTCCCAGAGTTCGGGAGACAGGCTCGCTTTTTAATATAAAAATATGAGGCCGGAGTTTGACAATACTGTTGCATATAACAATACGTGTTTGTGGCACATCACTTGAAGTTTTCACAAGCGGGACGACCTCGTAAATAAAGCGGAGACGGTGGCATATTGTGTGTGTGAGTGGTGTAATATGATTCTCTCAAGTTCCCAGTGAAAATTTCAGCGGACTTTGGCAGCATAATTATGTGCTATGCTGATCCTTATAGGTAAATGCGTTGTGTATTTTACCGGGATCCCCTCGGAGGAATTTGTCTGAGGAACTTTCAAAAGGAGGAGGAGGTTGATATCCGTCGGTTTAGACTTCATATGCAGACTGTCTTTGTTCTTGAACGCACTCCTCTCGCGACGCCGACAGGTTTAATCTAATTCTTCACCTGTTTTTCTATAACTCCCTGAAAGAATTTTCGGAATGTGAGTATGAATGCTGTCACTATTTTTATTAACAATTTCTGCTTATACCGGTGGTTTGTTCGCTTTGTCAGAAGGGGATATCTTTGGATCTTTGTGAACGAGGATTTACAAAACCGCGGCGTCCGAAGAAGGCGAAGGGGCGCGGGCTTGCTTCCACGACGCATAATGGGAGGCGAAATTCGACAAAAATTCCTCTTCTTTCTACGTTCAGTTCTCAAGCTCCTCTCGCCGATGCAGCGTTCAGACAAGGCTGTGATGCCCCGAGAAAAGGCGGCCAGAAAATGCGAGTCAGAAGTGAAGAATAGCATTGCGAAGAAGTGAACATGCCGGACTGTCACTTTACATGATACTTAGGCGTGTGAGGTCGAAGGCCAGTCGAGATGGGCGATTAGCGAAGGGTGGGAATTAGACAAAATACACGAGGGACCGAAACAAGGTGTCTGAATATACGACAGGATATCAAATTCATCTTTTGTGGAGAGTAATGTTATGATTTCGTCGAAATTTATTCCCAGATGAAAACAAATAGACGGAAGAAGGAATATAGAAGGAGAATTAACCCTCCCTGCAGCGAGCGAAGGGGAGGGCCGCTTCCCACCCGCGACGCAACAATACGACAGAAACCTCACCGACTTATGAATTTTACGCCGCCTCTGCCTCCACAGGAAATGCTAAACGAGCGCTACTTTTCGACGTCCGAGACCTCGTGATTCACCGCTGGAAACGAGGCACCCCCCCCCCAAATCCTCTCCAGTCTCCCCCCCCCCTCCTCTTCCCACCTCCGCCTCCAGAGGGACTCGCGCCGCAGACGAGGGCGGTGTTGAGAGGCGCAGCGCCGAGCCAGACGCACTTCGAGGATGGACGAAGAACGGTGGAAATGACTGCTGGCTTTGTGAGGCCGAGGACAATGCGCGTTGTTTTATGTGCTGTGATTGTGTTGCGTCGCCCGGCATTGTTGTGGCATTAAGGCATTAATGTTGCTGTGGCTCCCATCCGAGGTTCACACCGCATATAATCTCATTTGGAGTGAAAGCGGTGATTGTCGCAGCTCAGCACACGGGGACAACAGTCAGCGGTGCCGGATGTGTTCTCGGGGCTTTGCTGCTCGGGGGGGGGGGGGGGATTAGTTGGGTGTGTGAGTTAACTTTATGATACAAAACACCCTGCGTCGTTAGATTAGCCTTTCCTTTTTATGGCTGCTTCCTGCTAGTCTGGTTGTAATTCCAAGCTTGTTGTTCGTCTTGTTTTGATATTGTGTGTGTTGTGTGAAAAGGTAAGCGTGTGTGTGTGCGTGTGCGCGCACGCTTGTGTGTGAATATTTATCTGTGCCTCTCTTAATTGCATCAACAAGCCAATAAAACAAAAAAAAATCCATAGAAGTATAAGAGTACAGATGCAAATCCCCTCCTAGCCAGGGCGCATTCAGTGCCCCAGCGCCTCCCCCCGAGCCCTGCCGCGCAATGCCCCGCCGGCCGTAGCTCAGGATCCCAGACATCCATAATCTTCGAAGGTGACGAGAAATATCGCCGCGCCGGTCATAATCAGGAAAGTCGCAAACCAGTTTGGTGTCCGCGGCGGCCACTCAGCGTCTCCCGCCAACGTCCGCCATCAGCTTATCTCGACCCACAAGGAATTCACAGTTACCACATCTGATCCCATAACTTGTCCTGCGGTAACGACCCGGTACGTTATTTAGAGCTTTCCCAATCGGTGACTTACGAGACCGCGATTTTTTTCCGTCTTGGCTGACTCTTTGGTGCTGCTTCTAACGGCGGATTAAAAATTGGGAGTGCATAAAGGAGAACATTAATGTCACTCGACTAGTTCCTCTCCGCCAGGGGCCCTTGGCTACACTGTAGGCAACCCCTGGAAGGCCACCAATACAAAGGCAATTTTAAAAGTCTCTGAGGCTGTCACTCAAAGCCTAATTCAGCTTTTGTGCTCCGTTTTTATCATTTCGGGCACTAAATGCTACTCCACACTCATATCAACACATTAGTGTACTACGAGTCAGATGCCAGTTCGAATATTTTTGAACCGCTCTCGAGAGTTTATTCAAAGATCCAGTTAAAGCTGGTCGGGTTTATTTGTTTTTCTTCCCACATATCCAACAAACTGCCCACACGCGCAGTCCGCAGTTCCCTTCATCATTCTGCATTTGACTCAGCGCGGGAAATACAAGTAAATAGCACGAGGTATCTGTAGCTACGGCAAGATTTAAAAGCGTGGCATTGTGCTCCGTGTCACAGCCAGTCCCGGGGCTCTCTGTAGGAAGGTCGGGGTCACGGCGCGTTGAGTACGGGCCACTGAGTCCTTGTTATCAACTAAGGATCCGCGATCATCAAGCAGGGAAGAGAGGCCGCGGGGACCATGTTTCGACGGCGAGGCAAGGAGGCGCGTCGTGATTGGCTGCGGTCGAAGAGCCGCGAGTTTTTTATGCCTTTCTTACGGAGGATTTTATTATTTGCAGTATGACGCACATTTTCATGTGGAAAGGGATGGTTTGGTATGCGTAAAGGTACACGACAACTGGTACACATGTAGAGAACTGTGTATGTTAACAAGTTTTCGACCTGGAGGCGTGAATAAACACTTGTTTGCTCCACTAAAATACTGGCAAGTGGAGGACCTCACCTTTATCACAATATATTAACAAGTTCCTTATCTAAAAGCTCCTAAACACCCTGTGGTGGTTAGAGGTGAATTACGGGCCAATCAGCACAGTTTTTCGCCTCTATCGATCCTGGTGCAACACAGTACTTGCAACTTCTTTTTTTCTTTTAGTACGTTGCACACAGCGGTCAAGTGATAAGCACCAATCACAGGTCGTTCCGGGAGACACGTTCAGTAGGTTTATTTATCATTGGTCCTCATCAGCGCTCGCCGGGGGTCCCGCAGCGACCTTTAGCCGCGACACGGTCTTTCCCTCGCGTTTTATTTTGACCGAGATTTTTTTTTCTTTTATATCCTGTTTTCTTTCTTCAATACGCGAGGGTTTCTCTCCCGAATTCTCTGAACTTG
>NW_027217018.1:7500-11473 GCF_042767895.1 Penaeus vannamei | reverse complement strand
TATATATATATGTATTTACATATGTTTTTACATATATATGAATATGTATATATATACGTATATATATATATATATATATATATATATATATATATATATATATATATATATATATATATACTTATATATATATATAAACATATATATATATATATGTATATATATATATATATATATGTATATATATATATATATATATATATATATATATATATATATATATATATATATATATATATATATATATATATATATATATATATATATATATATATATATATATATATATATATATATATATATATATATATATATATATATATATATATATATATATATATATATATATATATATATATATATATATATATATATATATATATATATATATATATATATATATATATATATATATATATATATATATATATATATATATATATATATATATATATATATATATATATATATATATATATATATATATATATATATATATATATATATATATATATATATATATATATATATATATATATATATATATATATATATATATATATATATATATATATATATATATATATATATATATATATATATATATATATATATATATATATATATATATATATATATATATATATATATATATATATATATATATATATATATATATATATATATATATATATATATATATATATATATATATATATATATATATATATATATATATATATATATATATATATATATATATATATATATATATATATATATATATATATATATATATATATATATATATATATATATATATATATATATATATATATATATATATATATATATATATATATATATATATATATATATATATATATATATATATATATATATATATATATATATATATATATATATATATATATATATATATATATATATATATATATATATATATATATATATATATATATATATATATATATATATATATATATATATATATATATATATATATATATATATATATATATATATATATATATATATATATATATATATATATATATATATATATATATATATATATATATATATATATATATATATATATATATATATATATATATATATATATATATATATATATATATATATATATATATATATATATATATATATATATATATATATATATATATATATATATATATATATATATATATATATATATATATATATATATATATATATATATATATATATATATATATATATATATATATATATATATATATATATATATATATATATATATATATATATATATATATATATATATATATATATATATATATATATATATATATATATATATATATATATATATATATATATATATATATATATATATATATATATATATATATATATATATATATATATATATATATATATATATATATATATATATATATATATATATATATATATATATATATATATATATATATATATATATATATATATATATATATATATATATATATATATATATATATATATATATATATATATATATATATATATATATATATATATATATATATATATATATATATATATATATATATATATATATATATATATATATATATATATATATATATATATATATATATATATATATATATATATATATATATATATATATATATATATATATATACATATATATATATATATATATATATATATATATATATATATATATATATATATATATATATATATATATATATATATATATATATATATATATATATATATATATATATATATATATATATATATATATATATATATATATATATATATATATATATATATATATATATATATATATATATATATATATATATATATATATATATATATATATATATATATATATATATATATATATATATATATGTATATATATATATATATATATATATATATATATATATATATATATATATATATATATATATATATATATATATATATATATATATATATATATATATATATATATATATATATATATATATATATATATATATATATATATATATATATATATATATATATATATATATATATATATATATATATATATATATATATATATATATATATATATATATATATATATATATATATATATATATATATATATATATATATATATATATATATATATATATATATATATATATATATATATATATATATATATATATATATATATATATATATATATATATATATATATATATATATATATATATATATATATATATATATATATATATATATATATATATATATATATATATATATATATATATATATATATATATATATATATATATATATATATATATATATATATATATATATATATATATATATATATATATATATATATATATATATATATATATATATATATATATATATATATATATATATATATATATATATATATATATATATATATATATATATATATATATATATATATATATATATATATATATATATATATATATATATATATATATATATATATATATATATATATATATATATATATATATATATATATATATATATATATATATATATATATATATATATATATATATATATATATATATATATATATATATATATATATATATATATATATATATATATATATATATATATATATATATATATATATATATATATATATATATATATATATATATATATATATATATATATATATATATATATATATATATATATATATATATATATATATATATATATATATATATATATATATATATATATATATATATATATATATATATATATATATATATATATATATATATATATATATATATATATATATATATATATATATATATATATATATATATATATATATATATATATATATATATATATATATATATATATATATATATATATATATATATATATATATATATATATATATATATATATATATATATATATATATATATATATATATATATATATATATATATTAATATATATATATATATATATATATATATATATATATATATATATATATATATATATATATATATATATATATATATATATATATATATATATATATATATATATATATATATATATATATATATATATATATATATATATATATATATATATATATATATATATATATATATATATATATATATATATATATATATATATATATATATATATATATATATATATATATATATATATATATATATATATATATATATATATATATATATATATATATATATATATATATATATATATATATATATATATATATATATATATATATATATATATATATATATATATATATATATATATATATATATATATATATATATATATATATATATATATATATATATATATATATATATATATATATATATATATATATATATATATATATATATATATATATATATATATATATATATATATATATATATATATATATATATATATATATATATATATATATATATATATATATATATATATATATATATATATATATATATATATATATATATATATATATATATATATATATATATATATATATATATATATATATATATATATATATATATATATATATATATATATATATATATATATATATATATATATATATATATATATATATATATATATATATATATATATATATATATATATATATATATATATATATATATATATATATATATATATATATATATATATATATATATATATATATATATATATATATATATATATATATATATATATATATATATATATATATATATATATATATATATAT
>NW_027217017.1:7500-11469 GCF_042767895.1 Penaeus vannamei | reverse complement strand
CTTCCTTTTTTCCCCTTTCCCCCAAGACTTCCCTTCAATCACTTATCATTTGTGCACTTTCTGCCTTTCTTCTTTATCTTCTCCCACGTTTTATTGCCTACCCACTGTCTATCATTCTCCTCTCTTTATCTCTCCTTTTCCTTTTCCTTTCCCACTCTCACTCCTCCTCTCTATCTATCTATCTATTGTTCTATATATTTTCCGTTCGTTTACTCTTTTCTCTTTCTTTTGCTCTTCTCCTCTGTCTATCCTTCTCCCCTCTTCATCTCTCCCTTTTCTCTCTTTCCTTCCCCACTTTCACTTCTCCCTTTTATCAGTTTGACTATATTTTTTCCGTTGGTTTACCCCTTTCTCTATCCTTTGCTATTCTATTTCTTCCCTTTTCTTCTTCCCTTCTTCCTTCTCTTCTTCCTTGTACTTTCCTTTCTCTTTTTCCTTTTTCCTCCATCTCCATCCTCCATCTTTCTTTTCCTATTTCTCCTTTCTTTCCCCTCCTCCTCTCTTTCTCCGCTCCCTCTTTCTTTCCTTCTCCTCCCTCCTTCTCTATCTTCCTATTCCCCTCATACCTTTATCTCCATTCTCCTATCATCTTCCCCCCTTTCTCTCCCTCTTCTCCTCCTTCCCCACTGTCTCTCCCCTCCCCCCCTCCTCCTTTTCTCTTCTTTCCTCTTTCACTTCCATCTCTTTCTATCTTTTTTTTCCCTTTTCTCTTTACTCCCCTCTTCCCCCATTTCCCCTTCCCCTGCTCTCCCCTCTCCCCTCGTATCTTCCCATCTCCTCTCTCTCTCTCTCTTCTTTCCCCTTTTTTCTCTTCTCCCCCTTCTTCCGTTCCCCTTCCTCCCCTCTCCCCCACCCTTTCCCCTCCCCTCTCCCCCTTTATCCTCCATCTCTTTCTCTCCTCCTTCCCTTCTCTCTCTTACTCCTCCTCTCCATTTCCCCCTCCCCTTCTCTCCCTTTCCGCTCAGCTCCTCCCCCTCTCTCCCTTCCCCTCCATCTCTTTCTCTCCTCTCTTCTCTTTCAATTTTCTCTTTTCTTTCCCTTTTTTCTCTTCTCTCCCCTCTTCCATTTCCCCCCTTCCCCATCGGCCTCCCTTTCCCCTCGGCTCCTCCTCTCCCCTCTCCGCTTTCCCTTCCCCTTCTTTCCCTTTTCTCTTCACTCACCTCTTCCATTTCCCCTTCCCCTGCTCTCTCTCCCTTTTCCCCTCCATCTCTTTCTCTCCTTTTTCCCTTTTCTCTTCTCCCCCCTTTTCCATTTCCTCTTCCTCCCCTCTCCCCTTTCCCCTCGGCTCCTCCCATCTCTCTCTCTCTCTCTTCTTTCCCTTTTCTCTTCTCCCCCATCTTCCATTTCCCCCTTCCTTCCCTCTTCCCTTTCCGCTCTTCACCTCCTCTCGTCTTTCCCTTTCTCTTCCCCCTTCTTCCATTTTCCCCTTCCTCCCCTCTCCTCACCTTTCCCCTCGGCTCCTCCCCTCTTTCTCTCTATCCTCCCCCTTTTCTCTTCTCCCCCTTTTTTTCCATTTCCCCCCTTCTCTCTTCTTTCCCCTCCATCTCTTCCTCTCCTCTTTCCCGCTTCCCCTCCATTTCTTTCTCTCCTTCCCCTTCTCTCCCCTTTCCCTCTTCTCCTCTCCTATTTCCGTTTTCCCCTCCATCTCTTTCTCTCCTTTCCCCCCTTCTCTCCCCTTTTCCCCCTCTTCTCCTCTCCTCTTTCCCCCTTCCCCCTCCATCTCTTTCTCTCTCCCTTCCCCTTCTCTCCCCTTTCCCCCCTCTTCTCCTCTCCTTCTTTCCCTTCCCCCCTCCATCTCTTCTCTCCCTTCCCCCTTCTCCCCTTTCCTCTTTCTCCTCTCCTTTCTTTCCCTTTCCCCCCCTCCATCCCTTTCTCTCCTTCCCCTTCTCTCTCCCCTTTCCCCTCTTCTCCTCTCCTCTTTCCCTTCCCCTCCATCTCTTTCTCTCCTTCCTCCCCTCTCCCCTTTCCCCTCTTCTCTCGTCTTTCCCTTCCCCTCCATCTCTTTCTCTCCTTCCCCTTCTCTGCCCATCCCCCTCTTCTCCTCTCCTCTTTCCCCCCTTCCCCTCCATCTCTTTCTCTCCTTCCCCTTCTTTCCCCTTTCCCCCCTCTTCTTCTCCCCCTCTCTCTCTCCTCTTTCCCCTTTTTTCTCTCCTTCCCCTTCTCTCCCCTTTTCCCCTCTTCTCTCCTCTTTCCCTTCCCCTCCATCTCTTCCTCTCCTCTCTCCCTTCCCCTCCATCTCTTTCTCTCCTTCCCCTTCTCTCCCCTCTTCCATTTCCCCTTCCTCCCCTCTCCCCTTTCCCCTCTTCTCCTCCCCTCTCCCTCGGTTCCGTCCAATCCCGTGCCACTGTTAACACCGGTCTTATCGGGCGAGGGGCGTCTGGTGGGCTCTTATCTGTATTTGGACCGTTTTCCTTCTCTCCTATCTATCATCTCCTTCTCTCTCTCTCTCTCTTTCTCCTTCGCTCCGGTTTTCTTCCTCCCGTATTTATTTTCTTTTTCTACTGCTCGTTAGTTTTTTGTTTTTTTTATCTTCTTTTTTCTCTCTCGACTTTTCCTAAGATTGTGTTTATCTTCTCTTTCTCCTTTTTCGCTTTTTATCTCCTTTTCTCTCTTTCTCTCTTTCTCCTTCTCTTGTATCTATCTTCTCTTTCGCTTTCTTCCTCTTTTTTCCGTTTCTCTCTCTCTTTTTCCTTCTCCTTTTCTCGTATCTATCTTCTTTTTTTCTTTCTCTTTCTTTCTTTCTCCCTCTCTTCTTCCTTCCTTTTTTACTGCGCCTCATCGTGACTTTCTCGGTCTCCGCTCGTACCCTTCTTTTATTGTTGCAAAATTAGCAAAATTAGAAGAAAACAAAATATATTTATCACACACAAAAAAAAAATCGTTTCCAGCTTACATTAAAACCACAAATCATTTTCATTCACATATATCTCAATATTGCAAAAAATAAAGAATTAGATAAAAATGCTTTTGTAGTCATTAGCAGGACTTGAAAGTTCCCTCTCCCCACACTAGAAAATAATAAATAATAAAAAAAAGATAAAAAAGATAAATAGATTAAAATTAAAAATGGGCAAAAATAATTAAAGTACAGAGGAATATAAAAGAGCGACCGAGAGAATTGCTCGGGTAAACACAAACATTTCAAAAACTGTAGAAACATGCTGTACCTATTGCAGAAACCGTGCATCGCTAATGAGCAATCCTGTCCTTGCTACATAGGCATTGTTAAGTGATTTTCATTATACGTTTTTACGTTTTTTTCTTTCTTTCTTTCTTTCTCTTTGTTTATATTCTTTGTATGTCTCTCTCTGTCTATTCAAAAGACTACCTAAGGGTGTTTTTTTCTCTTTCTTTCTTTCTCTTTGTTTTCATTCTCTCTCTCTCTCTCTCTCTCTCTCTCTCTCTCTCTCTCTCTCTCTCTCTCTCTCTCTCTCTCTCTCTCTCTCTCTCTCTCTGTCTATTCAAAAGACTATCTAGTTTTTTTTTATTTCTGTCTCTCTTTCTCTTTCTATTTATCTATTTTTGTGTGTCTGTCTGTCTGTTAGTTTGTCTGCCAGTTAGTCTGTCAGTCACTCTCTCTCTCACTTCTCTCTCATTCTCTCTCTCTCTCTCTCTCTCTCTCTCTCTCTCTCTCTCTCTCTCTCTCTCTCTCTCTCTCTCTCTCTCTCTCTCTCTCTCTCTCTCTCTCTCACTTCTCTCTGTTTATCTATCAATCTATCTATCTCTGACTTACCCTGTCTATCCATCTACGTCATCTTCATTTATATCTTAAATACACACACACAAACACACACACACATAAACACACACACACACACGAATACTCAAACACACACACACACACACACGAACACACACACACACACAAACAAACACACACACACACACATACTTACACACGGATTCACAAACACACACACACACACAAACAAACAAACACACAGACACACACACACAGACACACCCCCC
>NW_027217017.1:0-2500 GCF_042767895.1 Penaeus vannamei | reverse complement strand
TTCTTCTCCATGTTCTTTTTTTCATTTTTTTTTCTTCTTCTTCTTCTTCATCATCTTTCTTTTTTTATGCACATAAGCATAAGTACGAATAAACAAGAAAAAAAAGAACAAGAAATGAAAGATATTTGAATAAAGTTAAGAATAAGAATGAAAAGAAATTGAGATTACGAACTAGAAAGAAAAAAAGAATAAGAATATGAATAAAATAGAAGAACAGGGAAGGAATACGTCAAGAAACACTCACTCCCCCCTCCTCCCCCTTCCACTACCCCCACCCCCCCCACACAACGGAAACCACAAACGAAACATTATCTAAAAGAAGAAAAAAAAAGTCTTATGTCTATCCACTTTGTGTCTGTGATTGATGTTTCGACATTTTTTTTTTTTTCCGAAAGAAGGAATATTTTCCCAAAAGATTTCCCCAAAAGAATATACGATAAAGTCATAATGCTATGGATCTGGGGTGCCCGATCCTCTCGCTTGGTATATTATTATTATCTATCTTCTTTTTTTTCCTTTTCTTTTCTTCGTTTTTGTTCTTCTTGTTTTGTTTTTTTATATATCTTTCTTTCTTTTTCTTTTTCTGTTTTTTTTTTCTTGTTCTTCTATCTTCTTTTTCTTTTTTTTTTTTTCTTCTCTATGTTCTTTTTTTCATTTTTTTTCTTCTTCTTCTTCTTCATCATCTTTCTTTTTTTATGCACATAAGCATAAGTACGAATAAATAAGAAAAAAGAACAAAGGTGAAGATATGAAATAAGTTAAGAACAAGAATAAGAGCAAGGTAAGAACTCTGAACAGAAAAAAAAGAATAAGAATATGAATAAAATCGAAGAACAGGGAAAAATAAATCAAGAAACACTCCCTCCCCCCTCCTCCCCCTTCCACTACCCCCACACACTATGGCAAACCTGGCGAAACCCTTCCTCCAAAAGAAGAAAAAAAGTCTTATATCTATCCATTCTGTGTCTGTGATTGATGTTTCGACATTTTATTTTCCCCAAGAAGGGGAATATTTTTTTTTCAAAGATTTCAGAAGCTTGTATTGGGAATTGATAATTTGCTATCTGGATCTAGAGTTGTTCCCGAGTCTTTTCGCTTGGTATGTTATTATTATTTATCTTCTTTTTTTTTCTTTTCTTTTATTCGTTTTTGTTATTCACTTTGTTTTTTTATCTCTTTTCTTTTTCTGTTTTTTTTTTTCTTGTTCTTCTATCTTCTTTTTCTTTTTTTCTTTTTTTCTTCTCCATGTTCTTTTTTTCATTTTTTTTTTCTTCTTCTTCTTCTTCATCTTTCTTTTTCTTCTCTTCCTCCTTTTTTCTTCTCCTTCTCTTTCTTCGTACGATGCTTTGTATTTTTGTTGCTGTTATTCTAGTTTGTTATGATTATCATTGTTATTGTTATTATCATTATTATCATAATTGTTATTATTATCATTAGTATTATCACTATCATTATTATTATTATCATTATCATTATCATAAATGCTATTATAATTGTTATCATTATTATTATTCTTAACATTAAATCCGCCAAAGAGGTTATGTTTTTCGTAGCGTTGGTTAGGTTGTTGGTTAATTTGTTAGCAGGATAACTCAAAAAGTATGAACAAAAGTGTGCCTTTACCCAACTTGGATGCCTTTATATATTGGTAATCCAGTTTATTTTTTTAAAGGATTCATACCATTGCGAGATAGGAAAAAACGGATATCATTTGTGTACTCCTCCTGTCTTCCCTTCCCTCCTCCTCCTCCTCCTCTTCCCCCTCCTCCTGCCTTCCCTCCTCCTCCTCCTCCACCTCCTCCTGCCTTCCACCCTCCTCCTCCTCCTCCTCCTACCTTCCCTCCACCTCCTCCTGCCTTCCCCCTCCTCCCTCCTGCCTTCCCCCTCTTCCTCCCTCCTCCTCCTCCCTCCTGCTTCCCTTCCCTTCTCTCTCTCCTCTCTTCCTGCGCCTCCCTGCCTCCTCCACCTCCTCTGCCTTCCCTCCCTCTCCCTCCTCCTTCACCTCCTCCTGCTTCCCCTTCTCTCCTTCCTTCCCTCTCTCCTCTCCCTCCTCCTTCACCTCCTCCTGCTTCCCTTCCCTTCCTTCCCTCCTCTTCCTCCCTCTCCCTCCTCCTTCACATCCTCCTGCCTCCCTCACTCCTCCTGCTTACCTCCTCCTCCTCTGCTTCCCTCCTCCTCCTGCTTCCTCACTCCCTCCTGCTCCTCCTCCACCTCCTCCACCTTCCCTCCCTCTCCCTCCTCTTCACCTCCTCCTGCTTCCCCCTTTCCCTTCCCTCCTCCTCCTGCTTCCCTCCTCCCTCCTCCCTGCTTCCCTCCTCCCTCCTCTTCCCTCCTCCACCTCCTCCTGCCTTCCCTCCTCTCCCTCCTCCTTCACCTCCTCCTGCTTCCCTTCCCTTCCCTCCTCCTCCTGCTTCCCTCCTCCTCCTCCCCTGTTCCCTCCTCCTCTTCCTCCTCCCACCTCCTCCTGCCTTCCCTCCTCTCCCTCCCCCTTCCCCCTCCT
>NW_027217014.1:10000-11460 GCF_042767895.1 Penaeus vannamei | reverse complement strand
TGTCAAAGAGTATCAAAATCAAGCTCAAATCTGGTGGCTTTTGCTCTGGAGGATCACGCCAAGTGGGTGACAATAATGCCTCGCCAATTGGGTGATCTCTCTCTGTACACCACAGGGGAGAGGGCCTGTGAAGTGTGTACACCACAGGGGAGAGGACCTGTGTGTAGTCTATCGTGAGTGCTGAACTTGGCCCGGGTGCCGGAGCTTAAGTGGGTCTGAGCTGTGCCAGCCACCTGCAAACGAGGGGAGCCTGTGGTCCAATGGGCGAGCCGGGAGGTGTCCGTGGTCAACCAATCAGGTCTCGGTATGTGTCGTCGAGAAGCTGCTGATGGTGAGGACGAGAGGACAGGCTGTGGACCTGGACCCAACCTGGGGGAAGTATGCCGCGCTGCAGGTTGCGGGGCTCGGCTACAGTAGAGTCTCAGTCATCTATTTGAAGGTAGGTGTCGTACACAATCATTTTTACTGAAAAATAACATATGTTCAAAAGAAGGACGGGTAGGTGGGTAACATGAAACTATACAAAGGATTTTAACAAGTGCACACTACATTGAACATATAGTAATAATGATAACAATAATAATCTATATTAAAAGAGAGGGAGAGGGAGAGAAAAACGTTTTCGTTATCCATGCTTTCGCTGCACAAATTGCAAATTGGGACAGTCACTATAGCTGCACTGCAGTTAGTGTAGGACGTTTTTTGCGGGGAAGCTCTGGATCAGTTTGCATGTGCAAGTGCTGTGTTGTGTGAGTGTGTGTGAATTCTCTCGTTTTCCTCCCCCCTCTCTATCTCTCATTTTCTCTATCTCTCTTTCACTCACTCTCCCTCTCTCTCTGTCCGTTGCCTCTGCAGCTTCAGGACTATATTGATTCGGGCGCGATGGGATTGACTGAGTTGTCGTGGTCGGATCGGGGGCGTGGGATTAGTGGGCGTTTAAGGGGCAGTGGGGGAGGGGGGGTTCGCCCCTGAGTGTGCCAATAGTAATGATGATAATAGTAATAATAATAATAACAACAATAAGAGCTAATAATAACAACAATAATAACAATTACAATAATAATAATGATAATCATAATAATAATAGTAATAGTAATAGTAATAATAATAATAATAATAATAATGATGATAATAATAATAATAGTGATAATAATAATATTAATAATAATAATAATAATAATAATATTATTATTATTATAATTATCATTATTATAATAATAATAATTATTATTATTATTATAATTATTATTATTATAATAATAATTCAGATTAAACAATCCCGATCCGATGATGAAAAATATTTCCTGTCACTAGAGACCTATGTTGGAGAGAAAAAGAAATACAGACGCAGAAAGAGGGTGAGAGACTGTAAAAGAGAAGAGAGACTGACAGAGAGACTGTAAAAGAGAAGAGAGACTGAGAGAGAGACTGTAAAAGAGAAGAGAGAGTGACAGAGAGAC
>NW_027217014.1:0-2500 GCF_042767895.1 Penaeus vannamei | reverse complement strand
TACGGAGCCGCGTCCCTCAGCGTTGCCGCCGCACGGTCAGGCATTTCTACTCGAAACGTCCATTTGTCCCGCGGTTCTGTGTTCGTGTTACTTTAGAGTAATCTCGCATACTGGTAGATAAAGTTCATTTAAACTGTGTCGAAAATCGTTGGAATTACACATTACGCTACTAACAAGAAAATTGAACATATATTTTTGCATGTCGTGTATGGTTATGGGCAACATATGCAACATTTTAGTATACCGACCACATCATGCACAGTATTATAAAGTCCGAGGATACGGATATAATTCACGTGATGAAGGCAAGAAATCCTTTCTACAGTAAATGTGTGTGGCAAACCACCCCGCTTTTAGTTTTGAGGTTTTCCTGGTGCGGCGGCAGGTAAGGTCGACAGGTGTGAGTGAAGAATGGGGGAAGGAGGGAGAAGGGGTGGGGAGCGCAGCGGGCAGGAGAATGAGGAGAGGGAGGAGGAGGGAGGCGCAGCGGGCAGGGGAATGAGGAGAGGGCAGGAGGAGGGAGACGAGCGAAGGTCCCTGCGCTGGGGACGAGGTCTCTCGACCGCAGTCACTACTCTGTGTGTGAAGCTAGTACACTATTTTCACTACATCACGGCCCCGGTACAGCACTGCGGCGAAAGTATGTGTTTTTGTCTACTTATTTTTGTTTTGTTTTTACTATGCTATGGTTGTGTAATGCATGGTATTCAGGTACGTGTTTCGCGGGGAATCAATTCCGTGATTTTCTCGTGGAAATATATACCATTGATTTGCGGGATACATATTAAATGACTTTTCGGTTACTACACGTAGTATATTATGCTGTACTATATGTATAGATTAATTCATCATTTATGAAGAAAGTTACAAACAAATACCTGTAACTGGTATTTATTGATTAAACTGGAAATGGGAGGCTGAATGTGAGAGGAAATGAGAGGGATTAGAAAGGCAGCCGCTCTTGTGTAACAGCAAAAAAAAAAAAGAGGCGGAAGAAGCATCATATAATGCAACATCATGTTTATCAGAATGCAATGCGGCTTTAGGCCTACGAAATGAGTGGATATTGGGATCCAGATGCAAAACTGCGTTTCAAAAACAACTACTAATTCGCCAAAAATACAGCCGAAAAGTAAAACTACAAAGAAATACAACAATACAGTATGAAGCAACGAAGCATGAATAGGCTTATCGTTTTCTGTTGGTGGCTGATTCGAATGCTTCGTCACGCCTGCGAAAAAACACACAAGGAATATTAAGGAAGCGAGAATTTTTTGTTTCATATTCATCGCGTTGAAAAATTTCTTTAAATGTAAGATAAGAGGAAATGTTGAAAAAGGCTACAGGAGAGATCATCCTGTGGCAAATGTAATAGAGCTTGCTCTGATGAGTATTTTTTTCTTCTTCCGTTTTATGATTTTATATAAACCTCCCCATGAATAAAAATCGCTGAAATACGCTGTTTAGCGCACTTGGTATTTAGGGATTCGGAACCAAAAACAAGTCCCAGACATTCGCGCGCGCGCACGTCGAGCCGAGGGGGATGTGCGGACTCGAGCGCGGGAAAAGAGAAATGTTAGCACAGGAACCTAACTCGCGGAGATATCGGTGAGTCCTTTGGTGCTTGCCTGCCATGGCAGCGCCCCTCCTTCCCTCCTTGTACTCTCTACTTCTTCCTTTTCTCCTTATCTCCTCTGTTTTCGTCTTTAATTTCTCACTGAAATCTAGACCTTTTATGAAATGGAAAATCCAAAATTATAGTGTATGAAGAGAATGCGTTTCCGCCGGATGATCGTCACGCGTTTTAAAAGGTTTAAGAATTACATCACTCGGTGCTCATTAATGTTCTCCCTCTGTAATGCTATTCTAATAACGAGTATCTTTTTTACATGTTACTTTATTTTGAGAGACTTTCGAACTGATGTATTTACCCTAGAACCCAGAGCTACGCCAATGTGATCAATTGAGGGTTATGCAAATAAACACCTGCCTGCTTCTGTATCTATGTCTCGTATTGGTGCACTTCCACTGGTAAGTTTGTAAAAGGATTCAAACGGGGCGGGTCTAGTCGAGCGCCTTGCCGTGAAGGCTGAAGTGCATACGTCGTCGAAACGCCGCCAAAAACCGTTTTGCTCCGCTTTGGCCCGACGGGGAGAAGGTAACGCAGGCAGAGACTGCCATGGAGGCGCGTTGCGAAATATTGTCAGTGCCAAGGGAGCCACACCGGCGAGGCTGGATAATGTTAGAATCACCCTCCCTATCTCTGCTGCCAGTTGCAATAAGTAATGGCAGACATCTCTGCAAGTTGTTTGGCCACAAGGAGCGAAAACTCCCGTCCCCAAGGACGTCAAATCTTGATCTAGTTTATCACTTCTCATGGCTATTGCATTCTGTCATTTACTATAAGCATATATTCATTTATTAGATACCTTTAACCCACTACTTCCTGCTTACTCCATTCTACTAAAGGCAAAAAGTTTACTATGAATGCCCAATGTAA
>NW_027217013.1:5000-7500 GCF_042767895.1 Penaeus vannamei | reverse complement strand
ACTTATAGGCATTCCGGCTTTTCCCCCTCCCCCAAGATACACCTAAGCCAGTAGGGGGGAGGTAAATCGGCTGCCCACCTCCCAAGCAGAGACAAAATATTCAGGAAGGGCCCCCCATTCCCCGGAGGCGAAGGAGCCCCGGGTTTACGGCGGCGATCAGGATCGCCCCGGGCAGGGGTGCAAAAAATTCCGGGTAAAGACGGGCCGCCCACGTTGATGAACCTTTGCAACAATATAAGGACCATGAAACTGAATCCACTTACTAGCTTTACTGAAGAACTCTTTCCATTAAATGGGATTAGTAGGACTCTGCGAAGTTAAAAGCTAGGTGAAGAGCAGAAGTTATTAAATGGGGACACGTGCTCTATTGGAGAGGAAAACCTCTGGGTAGCAAACAGGAATTGGGGGTAGGATTCTTAATACACAAACGCTTAGAAAAGAACATTGTAGAATTCTATAGTGTCAGCAAAAGAGTGGCTTCTGTAACAATAAAATAAACACTAGGTACAACTTTTATTCAAGTCTATGCTCCAACCTGCAGCCACAGTGATGAAGAAATAGAGAGCTTCTTAAGATGTTCCTTAGCCAGCGAGAGAACAAAAACCCATTTTACAATAATTATGGGGGGTTTTAATGCCAAAATAGGTAAAAAAGAAGAGGGCGAAACCCATGGGAACCATGGAATAGGCACTAGGAACGAGAGGGGGCAAATGCTAGTCGAATTTGCGGAGGCTCGATCCTCAGTATCCGAATACATTTTCGAAAAAGACTAGAAGGAAGTGGACATGGAAGTCGCCTTCTGAGTCAAAAACGAAATTGACTTCATAATTTCAAATAGGCGCGATATAATAAAAAATGAGAGGTTATAAATAAAGTAAATGTAGGGAGCACCATAGAATTGAAGGCAAAAAATACATCTCGAAGGGGAAAAGGGAAAAAACTAATGAATAAACCACCCAAACTTGGGTAACTTGAGATCAGAGCAACAAATTTAGCCTATACATCCCAAAAAAGATATTCACTCCTCCGCGACGAAGATCTCAACATCGACCAAATCAATAAACAGTTCAATGACAAAAAAAAGAAGCTGCCAAGTAGGCGGAAAGAACGACAATCGAAGCTCCAAAGCTCTGGGAGAAACTAAACAGCTTATGCAAAAACTAGAGACATGAAAGTATCGTCAAATAGGGACAAGATAGAATTGGTTGAACTAACAAAAACCATAAATAAAAAAAAGAGGGGAAAATGTACGGAAATTCAATACTCAAAAAAAAATGAAGCGTGATTTCAGGTACCAACGAAAGCAGCTAAAGAAGACTAGGAATAGGGAGAAATCAAATGTATGCAATTAAGAAACCAGACGGGAAGTAACACATAACAAGAATGAAATCATCAAAGTAGTGGAAGACTTTTACGGGGTCTATACAACTCAAACGAAAAGCCACAAATAGAAGCAAACGCGGTAATAGCGACTCCTAATATCACAAAAGAAGAAATAAAAAGAGCACTTAAAGGCATGGGGAAAGGAAAACACCAGGCGAAGACGGAATTAGTATAGACCTCATATTAGATGCAGGAGACATCGCAACAGTGAAACTAGCCAATCTTTTTTAAAAAATGTCTTCTCACGGAAAAACTCCGAAAACCTGGAAAAATGCAACAATTATCTTGTTACACAAAAAAGGCGATAAAAAGGGTTTAAAAAAATTTCCGACCCAAAGCCTCCTTTCGGTTACTTACAAACTGTTCACGAAAATCATTACAGCTCGCTCTCGACAGTCTGGATTCCAGCCAGCCTGAAACAGGCAGGCTTCCCCAGCGGATTCTCAACAACAGATCACATCCCACGCTCACCCAAATAAGAGAAAAAGTAAACGAATATAGGAAACCCCTGTGTATGGCATTCATGATTATGAAAAGGCATTTGACTCTGTACAAATACCAGCAGTATTAGGTGCTATTCAAAACAGGGGGTTGAGGAGGTATATTGTAATATATTGGAAGATATATACAAAGATGGGACACAACCCTCAAACTCCACACAGAAACCGATAAAATACCAATTAAAAAAGGCGTTGCAGGGGGACACCATCTCACCCAAAACTGTTTACAGCCTGCCTCGAGGAAATATTCAAGAAACTAGAATGGGAAGGGGAAGGGTATCAAAATAGGAGACGAACACCTAAACAACCTAAGATTTCAGACGACATTGTTCTCCTTATGAATCAGCTGATGAACTCAGCAATTAATAAACGATCTGAATAGAGAAACCTAAAAGTCGGACTTAAGATGAACAAGAAAAAAAACTAAAGGGTTTTGTTCAACACGAGTCCCACTCAAACAAATACATGTCAAGGCGAAGCACTAAAAAGGTAGTAGACAGGTATATATACCTAGGACAACTCGTGCAACAGGCACATCAAGTGAACAGGAAATAAAGCGACGAATCGGTCTAGGCTGGAGTGCCTTCGGCAGGGACAGTAGCACACTAAGAGGTTCC
>NW_027217011.1:2500-10000 GCF_042767895.1 Penaeus vannamei | reverse complement strand
ATAATGATAATGATAAATGATGATGAAGATGATAATGATAATAATAATGATGATGATGATGATGATGATGATGATGATGATGAAGATGATGATGATGATGATGATGATGATGATGATGATGATGATAATGATAATGATAATAATAATGACAATGATAATGATAATGATAAAATAATAATAATTACAATGATGATAATAATAATAAGCAAAAACGATAACATCAAAGAACTAAATACGAAATCGTTAGTCCCTTTTCACTTAACTTTTTATTGACATCCGCTTTCCCGATTTAAATTCAACAGCAATAAAATAATGAATAAATAATGAATAAATAATCCTGCCTGTCTTTAATCTTTTTTATTGGCATCTCTTATTCTGATTTAAATTCAACAAAGTGCACCAAAGAGTTTCTAACGATCTGGAAAGTTAATGGTTTAAAAGAAAGAAAGAAAATAATTATATAATGACTTAACTAAATGTTTCCTTGCATTAACTTCAACGGCAAAACATCTCTTCAGAGATATACAGAAAGGGAGGAAAAACACAAGAAGTTAGTGGAATGAAAGTAAGGAAAGAAATAGACACACACACACACACATGCATACATACATACATACATAAAGACGCACACACACACCCACAAGAAGTTACTGGAATGAAGGTGAGGCAGGAAGTAGATATACACAAAAACACGCACACACACACACACACACACACACCACACACACACACACACACACATACACACTCACACACACACACACACACACCCCCACACGCACACACACACACACACTCACAGCACGCACACACCACACACACACACACAACACACACCACACACACACACACACACACACACACACACACACAAGAAGTTAGTGGAATGAAGGTGAGGCAAGAAGTAGACACACACACAGACACACACACACCACACACACACACACACACACACACACACACACACACACACACACACACACACACACACACACACACACGCACACACACATGCATGGATGCAAGAGGAGGGGAAGAAGTATTTAGGAAATATAAACTTTTAGGTATTTGGAAGAAGAAGCCAGTTCACTTTCACATCACACATATTAAACTTCATATCCAATAATATAGATACATAAATAGATAGACATATAGATAGATATATAAATGAAAAATGAAATACAAAGAAAAACAAAAAAAATCAAGCTACAGTTATAATTTCACAGTAACAATGATATTAAGACATAATATATTGATAGTCATAATATATTAATAAACATAAACAAAGATATAATATATCAATAAACATAAACAAAGACAAAATATATTAATAAACATAAACAAAGACATAATATATCATTAAACATAAACAAATAATATATTAATAAACATAAACAAAGACATAATATATTAATAAACATAAACAGACATAATATATTAAACATAAACAAAGACATGATATATTAATAAACATAGACAAAGACATAATATATTAATAAACATAAACAAAGACATAATATAATAATAAACACAAACAAAGACATAATATATTAATAAACATAAACAAAAACATAATATATTAATAAACATAAACAAAGACATAATATATTAATAAACATAAACAACGACATAATATATTAATAAACATAAACAAAGACATAATATATTAACAAACATAATACATTAATAAAATAGGGTTTTCCTCTCATCTGAAGGAACACAAACACACACCAAAGTCCCGCAATATAAACAATACATTTTAGCATTATCTGACACATTCGCTCAACATCTCCCTGCATTTAAAGCCTGTATTTGCATCTTAATTCTCGCCAAATGGTGCTCCGAGACCGCTAACCTCTGCCGTTTGTTTTTTTAGTCTTACACATATATATTTACTCATGAGATCTCTACGTAAATACGACGAGCAAACTGGGATAATTTTTGATGTGGCAACGATGCCTGGTATGTGTTGTGAGTCACGCGTCGGAATCCTAGCGTAAAATATCATCAGAATGGGTCCCCTATTTTTAAATTCATTGTATTTATAATTATAAATTATTATTATTATCATTATCATTATCATTATCATTATCATTATCATTATCATTATTATCATTATCATTATCATTATCATTATCATTATTATCATTATCATTATCATTATCATTATCATTATCATTATCATTATCATTATCATTATCATTATCATTATCATTATCATTATCATGATTATGATTATGATTATGATTATGATTATGATTATGATTATGATTATGATTACGATTACGATTATGATTATGATTATGATTATGATTATGATTATGATTATGATTATGATTATGATTATGATTATGATTATGATTATGATTATGATTATGATTATGATTATGATTATGATTATGATTATGATTATGATTATGATTATGATTATGATTATGATTATGATTATGATTATGATTATGATTATGATTATGATTATGATTATTATGATTATGATTATGATTATGATTATGATTATCATCATCACCATCATCATCATCATCATCATCATCATCAGCAGCAGCAGCAGCATTATTGTTATCATTATCATTATCATTATCATTATCTGTGTAATTATTATCATTTTTATTGATATTATTATCATTTTTATTGATATTATTATCATTTTTATTGATATTATTATCATTTTTATTGTTATTATTATTACCATCATTATTATTATCATTATTATTATTATTATCATTATCATTGTACTTGATCAAGATCACAATCTTTTCCTCTTTAACCCAACAACTGTTCCCACGTATGACTGCCAAAATTTACTCAAAATCTACTCGCTTGTTCCTCAACCCATAGACCTCCCACCCAGGACATTCAATTACTTTTCCTTTTTTCACATTCACGCCATCTACGGTCCCTCAGCCCCATAGCCCCCCCCCCCCCCCCATTCATACACTACCATGCTATTCAGCCAATATCTACCCCCCTCCAATCTACGTTTAATTTGCCCTCATCTACCCCCAAATATTCCCCTATAATCTACCATCATCAACCTCAATCCCCAGCCATCAATTCTCTACCAAATCTACTTTTATTCTCCTCTTGATCGACCCGCATTATCACCAAAATCTGCTTAATTGGTTCCTGAGTCTGGCTACATAATTTCCTATAATTTCCTAACGATTAAGCAGGAACGCTTCCTGTAATATCCTAGTGAATAAAACATATTTTTTTATCTATCTATCTATCTATATCTATCTATCTATCTATCTATCTATCTATCTATCTATCTATCTATCTATTTATCTATCTATCTATCTATCTATCTATCTATCTATCTATCTATCTATCTCTCTCTCTCTCTCTCTCTCTCTCTCTCTCTCTCTCTCTCTCTCTCTCTATATATATATATATATATATATATATATATATATATATATATATATATATATATATATATATATATATATGAATATATATATGAATATATAGAAGTAAATGTGTACATGAATAGGGAAATGGACATAAGAATGATAGATATGTATAGAGATAAATAGATGAATGACTCAATAAATAGATAAGTAATGAAAAATAAATAAACAGTTGAATTGACATAAGATAGACACATATGTAGATAGATAAACAGATAGATAGGTGAATAAATAATGAACGAAAGAAGAAGTAAAGAGCATTAGAAATTCGACGCAGGTAATAAGGATGAACTACAATAAATATTACTGTTACTATGCGAACGCGAAGGTTTATATTCATTGCAAAACCAGTGTATTAATTATTTGTTTCTATCTGCGGATTAAATACATATAGGCATTTGCATTACGTTTCTTGATATTTTTATTTGTTTTATTTATCTCCCTCTCCTTTTATCACCCTTTGTTTAGTTTTATCGTATCTGTTTGTTATTCTTTTACAATTTCCTTACTATTTTCTTTCGTTCATGTTTTTTTTTCTTTGTCGCTACCAGTTTTCTTTTTAATTTACTTTTTTTTCCTGTTTATTTCTCTCTCTTTCTATCCAAATTTTAAATCTAATTTCCTTTCTACAATTTCTTATTGCATTTTTCTTCTCATTTTGTCTCCCCTTCTCCCTCAATCTCATCATCTTCTCCCCTCTCCTTCATTCTCTTTTCTTCCTATTCCTCCTAATTTCTCTCCCATCTCCCACACTCCCCTACTCTCTTATTCTTCTCTTATTCTCTCATCTCCTGCCTTCTCCTATTCTCCTATTCTTTTCTCATCTCCCTCCCCTTCCCTCCCCCACCACCCTCCCACACTCCTCTCTCCCCCCTTCCCTCCCATCCCTTCCACCTCCCCACACCACCCACACTCCTCTCCCATAACTCCCCTCCCCCCCTCCCGTCCCTTCCCCTTCGCAACAACACCTCATTTCTAAATCATCAAGATAAATAAATAGATAGATAAATGAATAAATAAATGAATAAATGAATAAATAAATTATATATATAAATATATATATATATATATATATATATATATATACATATATATATATATATATATATATATATATATATATATATATATATACATATATATATATATATATATATATATACATATATATATATATATATATATATATATGTATATATATATATATATATATATATATATATATATATAAAAAGAGAGAGAGAGAGAGAGAGAGAGAGAGAGAGAGAGAGAGAGAGAGGGAGAGAGAGAGATTGATAGAGAGAGAGAGAGAGACAGACAGAGAGAGAGAGATAATGTATACACACACACACACACACACATGTATATTTGTATATATATATATATATATATATATATATATATATATATATATATATATATATATATATATACATATATATATATATACATACATACATATATACGCCAAGCCTAAGCGACGGGTAAAAGAGTCTGAGGTCAGGAGGTGTCAGCGGTAACTTCCTTTCGGCTGAAGTTTTATTTGACCGTCAGCTTTATTGCGCAAAAGGAGGCTGTTATGCTCCGTAGCGCCTCGTCTGTGGATTCATGGCTGATGTAAAATGATGGTTGTTGCTTGTTGTTTATTACGCCTTCGGGGTCTTGTAAACTTGGGGGCCTGGTGGGTGGGAGGGAGGAAGGAGGAGGGAAGGAGGAAGGAGGAGGGAGGGAGGAAGGAGAGGGAAGGAGGGAAGGGGGAGGGGGAGGGGGAAAAAGGGGGGAAGGAAGGTAGGGAGGGAGAGAAAGGGAGAGAGGGAGGGGAAAGAGAGGGAGTGAAAGAGAGAAGGAGTGAATGAGAGAGAGAGAGAGAGAGAGAGAGAGAGAGAGAGAGAGAGAGAGAGAGAGAGAGAGAGAGAGAGAGAGAGAGAGAGAGAGAGAGATGGTGGGGGGTCAATGGGAAGAACGAGTTTCGGAAATTTAGGATGCATATAGAATATAATATCTGAAAAAAATAAGGTAACTGGGTAATTATCGTTAACAGTGTCTTTATTATATTAGTGCCAATTTCTGCTTTCTAAACAATTGTAATCAATATATTGCTATGTCTTCTTTCACCATTTACACTTATGATCGCCGATGCTATGTATTTCTCCTCTTCTTCTTCTTGGTGATGATGATGGCGACGATGATGATGATGTTTAATAGAAAAGGTGTGAAAAAGAATGAATATTTTCACAATATAAAAGATGTATTTAACCGGTTTGGAATATATCTTCATCAGAAATACATAAATCAGAAAAAACTATACACCATGTATTTATCAGACGTGAGCAGATGATTCACCTGACGACGGTGACCTCCCGCCGTGCACACTCGAAGTAGCCCAAGTCCACGAGGTCATCATGATGGACTTTCGCTGCCTGAATACCACTTCGTAAACCTCGCGAAGTTGTGCGTGGACTTGGGAAGACTACCAACAGATCGGAGGCCTTGCCATGGGCTCCATTCTGAGAGCAGACCTAGAGCAGACTGAGACGCTGGAGAGGGACCACTACTGGGATATAATCGACTGACGTTCTACTTGGCTTCGATGTGTAAACGATGGTCTTGTCGTCGTCCCCAGAAGGTCGTGTTTACACCATACGCTGACGCAGCTGATCTCCGTCCACGAGAAGATCGAATTTGGCTTGAAGGAAGAAAAGGATCAGAGGTTCTCTTTCCTGGACACTGATCCATCATGGTGACGACGGCCTACGTTTCTCTGTGTGCAGAAGGCCTATTAACAAAGACGATTATATCCACTACTAATCCGGCCGCAATAATAAAGTCTGGTGTTGTAATTAGCTTCTTCTTCAGAGCAATGAGGATATGCAGCCCTGAATTTCTTGAGACGGGTTGCCTGTGTAATTAATTCTTTGATGAAACATAAATATCCCAGAGGCTTCCTGCTAAACCACAGAAAGAGGACGGAGAACATACAAGATCAGACCCTGCACCCTCTTCTAATTTTCTCATAGTACCGCCATGAAACATTTACGTCGATCAGCAAATACTTTGACAATACAGTGAAAATCCCCAACACACCCGGTGAAAAGTTACATGACATAATACGAGACAGAAAGCAACCAGAAAACAACTCCAACCGTTCAGTATATCGCATACCCTGCAGCAGATGCGATAAAGTATACTTTGGTGAAACGGGACGTGACTTCAACATCAGAATCAGCGAACATCGAACAGAGGTCCGTCATCACAGGACTTCCAACGGCATGGTGGTTCACGTAGATGAAGCTGGACATCTACCGAACTGGAAGGAAGCGGAAGTAATCCATGGAGGATTAAGCAAACAGCAAAGAAGAATTATGGGAGCTGCATGCATCGCGGCGGAGGAGAATGTAAACACTGACGTTTACATTACGTTATTCTTATCACTGAAAATCAACGTCCTTTTGTTAAAACTGGATTCATTCTAGTATCTCCTTACGAAAACTCATCGTTGGCCTCTATTTATTCTTGTTCTTATTCATAATGATGAACAATTGCAATGATAATTATAATGATAATAACAAAGATAATATCAATAACGATGATGATGATGATGATAGTAATTATAATAAAGATAATGATGATAATAATAATGATGATGATAATAATTATGATAATAATAACAATAATAATAATAATAATAATAATAATGATAATAATAATAATAATGTTTATGATAGTATTAATAACAATAATGATGATGACAATAAAAATAATGATATTAGTAATAACGATGATAACATCAGCAGCAACAATAATAATAGCAATGATAATGATAATGATAATGATGATAATGATAATAATAATGATGGCAATAACAATAATGACAAAAATGATCAGCATGATTATCATTGCAACTATTCTTTGTCATGTACATTCTATATCATCATCATCTTTATCCTCACCACAACCATTCGCATTATATACACTAATAATCATTGTACTTATCATCATTGTTGTTATCATAACAGTTCATTACCATCAATGTTCTCAAAATTATTGATATCATTGTTATTGCCATTTT
>NW_027217007.1:0-11435 GCF_042767895.1 Penaeus vannamei | reverse complement strand
TTTCCCCCCCCCTCTCCCCTTTCTTCCCCCTCCTTCTTCTCTTTTTCCTTTTTTTCTCTTTCTCCCTCTCTCTCTCTCTCTCTCTCTCTCTCTCTCTCTCTCTCTCTCTCTCTCTCTCTCTCTCTCTCTCTCCCCTGTTTTTTGATCGATCTTCTAATCCTCCCCCCTCTCTCCCTTTTCTTATTCTATTTTCCCCCCCTTTCTAGCCCTTTTGACCTTTTCCTTTTCCCTTCTCTTTTCCCCCTCTTTTTTTTGTTTTCTCTCCATTTCCCGTTTTCTTTTTTTCTTCTCTTTTTTCCTTTGTTTTTCCCTTTTTCCTTTACCCACCAATTTTTCCTTTTTTTTTCTTTCCTCCCCTTTTTCTCCCCCCTTTCCCCTTTCCCTCTCCCCCCTCCTCCTCCTCCCCCCCCTTCCTCTCCCCCCCCCCTCCCCTCCCCCCCTCCCCCTTTTTTTGGAGGTAGGTGCGGT
Organism: Penaeus vannamei; assembly: GCF_042767895.1. Lineage (NCBI taxonomy): Eukaryota > Metazoa > Arthropoda > Malacostraca > Decapoda > Penaeidae > Penaeus > Penaeus vannamei. The sequence continues at coordinate 10,967 of NW_027217007.1, read as the reverse complement.
CACAGCTGGGTGCTGGGTGGCTCTGTTGGTTGGGGAAGGTGTTTTGGTGTTGGGATGGTGTCATTGGGGTTTTTTTTTGTTGTTGGGTGGTGGGGGGAAAAGTTTTGTTTGGGGGTGGTGTTGCGGTGTGGTTGTGCTGCTTTTTGTTGTTGGGGTGTGTGTTTTTGGGGTTGGTTTGGGGTTTTTTGGGGGGGTGTTGGGTGTGGGTTGGGGTTTTTTGTTGGTGTGATTTAGTGGGGTTTTTAACTGTTTGGTGTGGGGTTTCTTTGGGGATGGGGGGTGTGGGGTTTGGGGGTTTTTTTTGGTGTTTATGGTCTTTTCGTTGTGGGGGTGTGGGCCCCTTGGAGGGGTGGGGTTTTTCTTGGGTTGGTGGTTTTTATTGTTGTGGGGGTGGGGTGGTTTTTGTTGGTGGGGGGTGGGTTTTTGGTGTCCCTGATGTGCCCCTTTGCCTCGGACCTGTCATCATTGTTATTTGTTGTTTTAATGTTATATTTTATTTTTTTTTTTTTTTTCCCGAATTCTATTGTTTTATTGTTGCTGTTTTATTTCGTTTACCCCTTGGTTTATTTGTTGTATTTTTATTATTAATGTTGTTATTTTTAATTTTTATTGCAATTTTCTTTTTTATTTTTATTTATTATTTTTTTTTCTCTGAATTGTATTGTTTTATTGTTTTTTGTTGCGTTTATTCCTTCGGGTTTTATCTTTTTTTTGTTGTTGTTGTTCTTTATACTGTTTTTAAGGCTTTCGCCCTGTTTTTTTTTTTTTTTGTTTTTTTTTCTTTTTTTTATCGTTTTTGCCCGGGTTTTTATTTCCTTGAATGAATGCATTGTTCCCGCGGTGTCTGTCCTTGATGTTGTTTTTTTTTTTGTTGTTTTGCCTTTTTTTTTGTCTGTTTGTTTTACAGAAAAATGGGCACACACCCACAACACAACCACACACACACACACACACACACACACAACACAACACACAAAAAAAAAAAAAAACTATATAAAAATATATATATATATATATATATATATATATATATATATATATATATATATATATACATTATAAAAAGACCCAATTTTACTGATTAAGGGGGTTTTTAAAATCACTTTATTAATCAGATGCTCTAATAAAACCTTCTTTAAAAAGCTTCCATCTGAATTGAATGTTAGGAATTTCATAAATTTCAAAAGTTGGGCATCATTCGCAAGTGCAAGAAATAAATTTTAAGATGACAAAAATTTTTTCGCAGGTGCTTCTTTTCTTTTCCATTTTCGTTTTTAGGATTCTGTGGTTTCTGCTGCAGAGTCACACTTCAGACTACTTATCGTTTTTTTTAATTTTTAAACTTTTAAACCTTTTATTTTTTTTTGATTTATTAAATTTCTTTTTAAATTTCCCTTAAATTTCTTTTTAAATTATTAAATTTTTTTTAAATTAAAATTTTTTCTTTTTTTAAAATTTTTTTAACCCCTTTTAAAATTTTTTTATTTTCCAAAATTTCATTTAATTCCCTTAAATTTCTTTTTTAATTTTATTTTTAAACTTTCTTTTAATTCCATTAAATTTCTTTTAATTCCATTAAATTTCTTTTAATTCCATTAAATTTCTTTTAATTCCATTAAATTTCTTTTAATTCCATTAAATTTCTTTTAATTCCATTAAATTTCTTTTAATTCCATTAAATTTCTTTTAATTCCATTAAATTTCTTTTAATTCCATTAAATTTCTTTTAAAAATTTCTTTTTAAATTTTTTTAAATTTTTTTTAAATTCCCTTAAATTTTTTAACCCTTTTAAAATTTTTTTATTTTATTTAAAATTTTTTTTAAATTTCCCTTAAAAATTTTTTTTAATTTCCAAAACCTTTTAATTTCCCTTAATTTTTTTTAATTTTTTTAAAATTTCTTTAATTCCCTTAAATTTTTTTTAAATTCCCTTAAAATTTTTTTTAATTCCCTTAAATTTTTTTAATTCCCTATTTTTTTAAAAATTATTAAATTTTTTTAATTTCCCTTTTAAATTTCTTTTAATTCCCCTTTAAAATTTTTTTTAAATTAATTTTCTTTTTAATTTAAAATTAAAATTTTTTTTAATTCCATTAAATTTCTTTTAATTCCATTACATTTCTTTTAATTCCATTAAATTTCTTTTAATTCATTTTAAATTTTTTTTAATTTAAAAATTTCTTTTTAATTCCCTTAACTTTCTTTTTTAAATTCCCCTTAAATTTTTTTTAATTCCCTTAAACCCTTTTTAAATTTCCTAAATTTTTTTAATTCCATTTTAAATTTTTTTAAATTTCCCTTAAAATTTTTTTAATTCCCTTAAATTTCCTTTTTTAAATTCCCTTAAATTTTCCTGTCTGGGTAAAAATTGGGCATGGCAATTTAGGGGCTCTTTTGGGCTTAGCAAAATTGTAAAAGATAATTCACATCCCCCCTATAACTTTTTTCCCGATTTTTTTCAACCAAAATTCCAAAGTTTTTAACCCCCAATTAATTCAATGGGCATTTGATGTTGTCGATTTTTTCTCAAGTCATTTTTTTTTTTGCTTTTTATTTAGAATAAAAAACTTTTTTTAATTTAAAATTTAAAAATTTAATAAATTAATAAAAATAAATAATAATTAATAATAAATAAATAATAAATAATAAAAAAATAAAATTGATAAAAATCGTTGTAACTTTCCGACCCTTTATAAGTTTAAAAAAATCAGCTAAAAAGTTTTTTGTAAGGGTTTACTTTTTAATCTTTTTTCTTTTTCCTGTAAATTTAAACCCGCACTAAAAATTTTTGTATAAACTTGATTTTCCAGGGGCTTTTACCCCAAAACAAAAACAAAACAAAAAAACAAACTAAACAAAACAACGACGACGACAACAAAAAAAATAATATTTAATATAATATTTAAAATAATTTTCGTATTATTTTTTAAAATATATCATATATATCCATATATAAAAGATATACAGATAATAATAAAATAATAATAATAATTAAAATAATTTTAAAAATAATTTAAAAATAATAATAATAATAATAAAAAAATAGAACCCCCACCACCACCACCCCAAACACCAACAAAAAATCAAAAAGGAAATTTCCCTCCCCTCCCTACCCCTTCCCCCCCCCTTCCCCCCATACCCCGGGGACAGACCCTTAAGGTAAAAAAACTTTACTCCACGACCCGGGGCCTTTTACCTTTTTTAACCCTTTACCTTAAAAAAAAAAAAAAAAAAATATATATACATAAAGAGGTATTTGGTTGGGGTTTGGGTTTAAAGGGAAAAGGGGTTTAAATTTTTTTAAAAGGGGGGGAAAGGAAAAGGGGTAGATGGGGGAAGAAAAAAAAGAAGGAAAAGTAAAAATAAAAAAAAAAAAGAAAAAAGAAAAGAAAAAAAACTTTATATGGTATATACCATAAGAAAAATGAGACAAGGGGAAGGGGGATAATAAACCATAATTCATGATGGGAACATAACTAACGGGGGTAACTGGATAAAAATAAATAGAGGTAGATAGATAGATAAAGGGAAGATCGGGAAAATATAAAGATGAAAAGATATAGATAGATAGATAGACAAAAAAAGAAAGAAAGAAGGAATGGAAAGAGGGAAAAGAAAGTCTTGATAAATTTAAAAAAGGAGGAAAAAATAATAATAATGATGATGATGATAATAATAAAAAAATAGCAAAAAAATTTGGGAAGACTAAACCCCGGGGCAAAAAAGGAATAACAACAACAATAAGAATGAGAGTAACAACATTTTAAAAAAAAAATAAAAAAAAATAAATAACAATTTAAAAATGAGAATAACAACAAAAAAAAAAAAAATAAAAATAAAAAAAATATCATAAATAAAACCAAAAAAGAAATTTAAACCCCCAAAAACAATAATAACAAAAAAACAAAGACAACAACAGTAACAAAACAACAAAAAAATAAAAAAAAACAAAATAAAAGTAAAAAAACAAAAAAATAAAAATAATAACAAAACAACAACAACAACAATAAAGTAACAAAACAACAGAATAAACAACACCCACAAACACCCCCCTCCCGGTTTGGCGAGGAAGGGACGGCCAACCCCACCCAGACAACACCTGTTTCCCTCACGCCACACCCGTCACAGCTGTTACAGGGAAGGGAGGGGGAAAGGGGGAGGGAAGAGGAGGGTGGGGGGAAGGGGGAGGGGGAGGGGTGGGGGGAGGAGGAGGAGGAGGAGGAGGAGGGAGGGTGGAGGAGGTGGAGGAGGAAGGAGGGGGGAGGAGGGGGGAGGGGGGGAGGGAGGGAGGGGGGGGGGAGGAGGGAGGGTTGGAGGGGGAAAGGGGGGAGGGAAGGAAAGGGGGAGGAGGGAGGGGAGGAGGAGGAGGAGGAGGAAGGAGGGGGGAAAGGGGGAATGAGGGGGGGAGGGAGGGAGGGGGGGAAAAAAAATGAAGGGAAAAAGGGGGACGGAAAAAGGGAAAGGGGGAAAGGAAGCCAGAGAGGGTAGACAGAGAGAGAGACAGAGAGAGAGGGGGCAGAGACGAACCCAAAAGACGAAAGAGAAGGGCAGACACACAGAGGGGGGGGAAAAGGAAAAGACAATTAATTTTTTTATTACGATATGGGGGACGATGGGGACAAAGAAACATCCTGAAGTGGTGAATGAATGATGAAGTCGATGATTGATGATGATGACGATGGCGGAGGAAAGGAAAGGGGGGGAAAGGAAAGGGGGGGAAAGGAAAGGGGGAAAAAGGAAAGGGAAAGGGAAAGGAAAGGAAAGGAAAAGGCGGAAAGGAAAGGAAAAAAAGGAAAGGGGAAAGGGGGGGAGGAGGAAGGGGGAGGAGGACGATGGCCGGAGGGGGGAGGACGATGGCGGAGGAGGAGGAGGAGGAGGGGGAGGAAAGGGCTAAAAGGAGAAAGGAGGAGGAGGAGGAAGGGAAAAAGGGGGGAGGAGGGGGGAGAAGGGGGCAAAAAGGGGAAAGGGGGAGGAGTAAGAGGAGGGAGGAAGAGGAGAAAGGGGAAGGACGAGGGGGTGGGGGAGGGAGGGGGGAGGGGGAGGGGGGAGAAGGGAAAGGGAAAAAGGGGGGGGGGGGGGGAAAGGGAAGAAAAAGAGCAGGGGGGACGAGGGGAAGACCAGAGGGGGGGAGGAGGAGGAGGAAAAAAGGGGAAAAGGGGGAGAGGAGGACGAGGGGGGGAAAAACTAGAGGGAGGGGAGGGAAAAAGGAAAAGGAGGAAGGGGTAGAGGAAAAGACCAGGGGGTCTCTAATAAGTGGAAAAAAAAGAAAAAAGGAAAACAAAGGAAGAAAAAACAAAGAAACAAAACGAATAATAAAAAAATATGATGATGACACCAAACGACACAAAAAAAAACAACTAACCCTCCCCCCTCCCCCCCTTCCCCCCCCCCCTTCATCTCCTCGCCAAAATAAAGGTTTTGGGCCAAAGTGGCCCTTTGCTTCCCGCTAAAAAAAACATGGCACGGGGAAAAAATTTTGGGGGCGCTGGGCCACAGCCAGAAACCCCCATGGGAAATTTTAACACCAGATGGGAAGGGAAAGGGGGTGGGTGCAGACGGAGGGGGGGAGGGGGAAAAAGGAGGGAAAAAAAGAGGGAGGGAGGGAGGGAGGGGAAAAAAAAGAGGGGGGAGGGGGGGGAAAGGGGGGTGGGGGAGGGAAAAAAATGAGAAGGGAGGGAGGGAGGGGGGGAGATGGGGGGGGGGAGGGGAAAAAACAAAAGAGGGGGGGGAGATGGGGGGGGGAGGGAAAAAATAAGGAGGGAGGGGGGGAGGGGGAGATGGGGGGGGAGGAAAAATAAAAGAGAGAGGGGGGGAAAAAAAAATGCGAAGGGAAGGGAGGGGGGAGGGAGGCAAAAAGTAAAAGGGGATGGAGGGAGGGAGGGGGTGGGGGGAACAAGGGGAAAAGGGGGGGAGGGAAGGAAAAAGAGACAAAAGGAGAGAGAGAAAGAAACGACGAGAAGTAAAAAAAAAGAAAAAAAAAGAGGAGAGACAGACAAAACAAAAGAAAAAAAAAGAAAGAAAAGAAAAGAAAAAAAAAAACAGAGAGGGAGAGAGAAAAAAGAAAAGAAAAAAAAAAAAAGAAAAGAAAAAATACAGCCCCCATTCAAAACCCCAGTCACCAAATCCTGAGAGACCACGGGGGGAGGGGGGGGGCAGGAGGGGGGAGAAACCAACCCTACCCCCACTCCCCCTGGGCCCTGGGAAAAGCTGAAATCTCATTCCATTTGTGGTGAATGGCGTCTTTATTTTTTCCCCTATTCCCCAAAAGGGAAAAGGGGTTGGGATTCTTCCATGCTTTTCACGATGAGTGGAGAATGAAAAAGAAGGAGATAAAAAAAAGAAGGGGGGAAAGGAAAGGAAGGGAAAGGAAAGGAAAGGGGAGGGGGGAGGAGGAGGAGGAGGAGGGGGGAGGAGGAGGAAAGGAGGAGGGGGAAAAGGGGGAGGAAGGGGGAGGAAAGGGGGAGGGAAGGGGAGGAATGAGGGGGGGAGGGAGGGGGGTGGAGGGAAAAAAGTAAGGGAAAAAGGGGGGACGGAAAGGAAAAGGAAAGGGGAGAGGGGTGGTAGGGAGGAGGGGGGAAGAAAAAGAAGGAAAAGAAAAAGGAGGAAGGCTAAGGGAAAGGGGAAGAAAAAAGAAGAAAAAGAAGAAGAAAAGGGAAAGGGGAAAAAGGGGGGAGGGAGGAGGAGATGGGGGAAAAAGGTAAGGAAAGAGATAAAGGGGAAAAGGCCCCAGTGGGTTTGGTTTAAAGGGAAAAGGGGAGAAGTAAAAGAGTGAAAAAAAGGGGGAAGATGGGGAAAAAAGAGCGGGAAAAAGGGGAAGAAAACGGGAACAAAAAACACACATACACACACACACACAACCAAAACACACACACACACACACACACACACACACACACATACATACATACATACACACACACACACACAACAATTTTTATTTTTATTTTAAAATATTAAAAAATTTATATATTTTTATTTTTATTTTTATTTTTATTATTATTATCATTATAAAAGTGTAGAAATACCCATTTTTATTTTAGATAGGGAAAAATTTTTTTACATTTCCATAAAAAAAAAAAAAAAAAAAAAAAAAAAAAAAAAAAAAAAAAGGGGAACAAAAAACAAAAACGAACGAAAAGAAAAGAAAAAGAAGAAAGAAAAAATAAAAAAAAAAAAAAAAAAAAAAAAAAAAAAAAAAAAAAAAAAAGAAAGAAAAAAGAGAGGGAAAAGGGAGAGAGAAAACAGAGACAGAAAACCCGGGGACAGGGCAGAGACAGACAGACACAAGGGGGGGGAAAAGGGGGAAAAACAATTATTTCTTGACGATGGGGGGACGATGATGGGGATTAATGAAGCATCCCTAAGGGGAAAGAATGGGTGAAGTCCTGATTATTTGGGTGATGAAGGGACGGGGGGGAGGGGGGAGGAGGAAGGAAAGGGGGAGGAGGAGGGAGGAGGAGGAGGAAAGGAAAGGGGGGAGGACCGATGGCGGAGGAGGAGGAGGGGGGAGGAGGGGGAGGAGGAGGGGGAGGAGGGGGGAGGGGGCGGGTGGGGAGGAGGAGGGCGGTGGCGGAGGAAAGGGGAGGAGGGGGGAGGGGGGAGGAGGAGGAATTTTAAAAAGGGGAAAAAAGGGGGGAGGAGGAGGGGGGAGGAAAAAGGAGGAGGAGGAGGAAAGGGGGGACTAAAAGGAAAGGAGGAGGGGGGAAAGGAAGGGAGGGAAGGGGGGAAAGGAGGAAAAAGGGCAAAAAAGAACCCAAAAGGAAGGAAGGGGGAAAGGAAAGGGGGGAGGGGGGAGGAAAAAAGGAGGAGGAAGGGGGGTAAAAAAGAGCGGAGGGGCAAGGGGGTAAAACAAAAGGAGGGAAGGAAAGGGGGGAGGAGGAGGAGGAGGAGGAAAAGGGGGGAAAGGGGGAGGAGGAAAAAGGGGGGAGGAAGAGGGGGGAAGAAACAGGAGGACGAGGGAAGACCAGAAGGGGGGAGGAGGAGGAGGAAGAGGGTAAAGAGGAGACAGGAGGACGGGAAAACTGAAAGGGGGAGGAGGGAAGAAGAAGGGGGAGGAAAGGGTAGGAGGAAAAAAAAACCAGGAAAAATCTTTAAAAAGTGGAAAAAAAAGAAAAAAGGAAAACAAAGGAAGAAAAAACAAAGAAACAAAACGAATAATAAAAAAATATGATGATGACACCAAACCATAAAAAAACGGTTCCCCCCCCCCCTTCCCCCCCCCCCATCCCCCTTCATTTTCCCCCATGGGGCACAAAAAGGTTTGGGGCCAAAGGGGGTTATTGGGTTCCCCCCTAAAAAACACATGGACGAGAGGGGGAACACATTTTGGGGCGCTGACCGATGCCGAAACCACATGAAATTTTAACACCAGATGCAAGGGGAAAAGGGGTTGGCAAGGGAGGGGGGGAGAAGAAAGGGGAAAAAAGGAAAAGGGGGAAGGGGGGAGGGAGGGAGGGAGGGGGGAAAAAACCAGAGGGGGCGGGGGGAGGAGGGAGGGGAAAAAAGGGGAGGAAGGGGGAGAAGGGGGGAAAGGGGGGAGGGGAAAAGGGGGGGCAGAGGGAGGGAAAAGGGGGGGGGGAGATGGAGGGACAAAAAGTAAGAGAGGGAGGGGAAAGGGAGGGAGGGGGAGGAAAGGGATGTGGCAGGGGGGAGGAGGGAGAGATTTGGGGGGACAAAAATAAGAGGAGGGAGGGAGGGGGGGGGAGGGGGAGAAGGGAGGGGGGGGAGGGAGGGTGGAGGGGCAAAAAAGAAGGAAAGGGAGGGAGGGGGGGGGAGGGGGGGGAGAGGGGGGGAAAGTAAAAAAAAGGGGAGGGAGGGAGGGGGGAGGGGGGAGGGAGTGGAAAGGGGGAGGGGAGAGGGAGAGGAGGGGGGGGAAATGGAGGGGAGGGAGGGAGGGAGGGGGATGGGGGGGGGGAGGGAGGGAGGGAAGGAGGGGGATGGGGGAGGGAGGGGGGAAAAATAAGAGGGGGAGGGAGGGAAAAGGGGGAGGGAGATGGGGGGAGGAAGGGGAAAGGGGGGGAAAAAGAGGGAGAAAAAAAAGAAAAAGAAAGAAAGAAAAAAAGAAAAAAGAAAGAAAAAAAAAAAAGAAAAAAAAAAAAAACAGACAGAGGGAAAGAGCCCTCATTCATGGCTCAGTCACGCCCAAAATCACCCCAGAGAACACACGGGGGGAGGAGGGCAGGGGGGGGGGGGGAGAGAAAAACCCCCACCCACCCCCCACTCCCTCGGGTTGGTGGCTTTTATTACTCATTCATTTGTGCCTTGAACGGGGTCCTGATTTTTTTACCCCATTCCGGGAAGGGTTTTTTTTCTTTCCCTGCTTTTACGATGAATGGAGAATGAGAAGAAGGGAAAGGGGAAAGAAGAAAAAAAAGAAAGGGGGGAGGGAGGAGGAGGAGGGGGGAGGAGGAGGAGGGGGGAGGGAGGGGGGAGGAGGAGGGGGGAGGAGGAGGGGGAAAAAGGAGGAGGAGGAGGAGGGGGGAGGAGGGGAGGAAGAGGGGGGGGGAAGAAGAAGAAGAAGGAGAAGAAGGAGAAAAAGAAGGAGAGGAAGGGAAAAAAGAAGAAAAAAAAAAGATTTTGGGGAAGGAGATGACGAAGAAGAAGAAGAAGAAGAAGAAGAAGAAGGGGGAAGGAGAAGGAAGAAGAAGAAGAAGGGGGAAAGGGGAAAGGAAGAAGAAAAAAAGAAGGAGAAGGAGGGGGGCCCGAGACTCATTCACTGTTCCACGATCTTTAGAAAACAGCTGTTTTCCTCATTTCTTTTCACGATCAAAAAGGGAAATCTATTCGTGCATATTAAAGGAGTATGAGAAGCTACTCATGCTTACTCATGAGGGAGATAAACCATACTTATATATGAGTAGAAGATCTTGCTTATTCACGAGGAGGAAAGTTCACTTATACTTATATATGACTGAGAAAAGTCACTCATACTTATCTGTGAAATAAAATCACTTATAAACATAGACACACACACGCACACATACACACACATACACACATATATATACACATATACATATATATATATATATATATATATATATATATATATATATATATATATATATATACTCACCCACACTCATTCACGACAGAGACAACACACAGACAGAGCGAGAATTTTTTCCCCACCCTTTTCCCCGCTGTATGAGTGTCCATATTTACTCATGCCGAAGAAAAACAGCAACGCACAAATTTTATCTGAACGAACGCAAGACCAGCTTTTTTTCTGCCCTTTGGGGGCAATCACTTCTTCGTTCTTATCCACAGATGAGAAAGAGAGAGAGAAAAAAATCACAGCTGAGAAAGAGAGAAAGAGAAAAAAAAAACAATATTCACTTTACTCATGTTTACTCATCGCAAAAAAAGAGGAACGTTCGAGTACTCATCCTTACTCACTACGAGAACTCTCACACTTAACTACACTTATGAACGAAACTTTCCTGTTGCAGATGAATTCTTGATAATAATTCTTAATAATGTTCGTTTAGGTCAAAGACACACGCACACACATGCGCGCGCACACACACACACACACACACAAAAAAACACACACACACACACACACAAACACACACACAACACACAAACCCCCAACACCACACACACACACACACAAAACTCTCTCTCTCTCTCTCTCTCTTCTTCTCTTTCCTTTATCTCTATCTCTATCTCTATTCTATTTTTCTATCTCTATCTCTATCTCTATCTCTATCTCTATCTCTATCCTTCCCTCAACTAACAACAAACTATCTCATCTCATCTCCCTTTTTCATCTTTTCATTTTCTATTTTCTATCTTCCCTTCTTCTCTCATCTCTCCCCTTTTCTCTATCTCCTTCCCCCCCTCTCTCCCTTTTCTTTCCCTTTTCTCCCTTCCCCTTTTCCCCCCCCCCTTTCCCCTCCCCCTCCCGCCCCCCCCCTCTCCCTCTCCCCCTCCCCTCTCTCTCTCTCCCTGAAGAAGAAGA
>NW_027217002.1:7500-10000 GCF_042767895.1 Penaeus vannamei | reverse complement strand
CATATATATATATATATATATATATATATATATATATATATATATATATATATATATATAGATAGATAGATAGATAGTTATAGATATATATACATATATATACATATATCGAATCATCAGTAAGCTCTTCACTATAGTCCAGGATCTATGTCTACCTCAGGAGGACCTCTCTCTAAGCATTCCTAGATAAAACGGCCTCTATCTGCCCAGTCGACTTCATTCTGGTCCCTTCCAGGTAATTAGGAATCTGTGTCTATCTCTCCCGCTTCATTTCTAGAGAGTCAGGGGTCTATTTCCGCCTCTCTAGAAGACCCTTTCCAAGCACTTCAGGATAACCAGTAAACCTTTGTTTGTCTCCATACGCGATATCCCCGCAGGCATTCCTAGGGCGGCGAGGGCTCGAGTCTAGGGGGACGAAGCTAAACTATCGCCTTTATACCGGCCATGCCAAGTGAGTGGCTGGCCTCCCTCCCTCCCTCGCCAAGGGGCTTCGCGTTCACTCCGGGCCTGCATGTGCACAACAAGGGCCTGCTGCGCCTTCGCCTTCTTTCTGCCTCTCCCGCTCTCTCTCTCTGCGGATGAGTGTGTGTCTACACCTACCTATCTACCTCTCTATCTATATATATCTATTTATCTTCTTATCTACACAAACACACTCGCAAGCACGCACAGACACATATATATACACATACAAAAATGTATAAGCATGTAAACACACCCACACAGACACACACACACACACACACTCACATTCGTGTATATATATATATATATATATATATATATATATATATATATATATAAATATATATGTATATATATATATATATATATATATATATATATATATATGTGTGTGTGTGTGTGTATGTATATATATATATATATATATATATATATATATATATATATATATATATATATATATATATATATATATATATATATATAACTTTCTTTCTATTACATTCTCTCTCCCTTAAATACTCTCTCCAAGTCCTTCACACACTTTCCTTTTCTGCTCTTTTGCATTATTTGTTTCTTCCTTTGACTCTACACTTTCCTAAGTCGTCTAACAAGTTCGTTTTGCTTTCTTTATACTTATATATTTATCTCTTTTTGGCTCGATGCGTTGATCTGCGATGTATCTAATTGTTCATCTGGTCATCTATCTATCTATTTATCTATCTATCTATCTACCTACGCAATTGAATATATACAGTTCTATCTAACTATTAAGCTATATCTATATATATTTGTATGTCTATTCATCTCTATCTCAATTTACCTACCTATCTATATATCTATCTCTCAATGTATATGTATATATATATATTATATATATATATATATATATATATATATATATATATATATATATATATATATATATATATATATGTATATATATATTTATATATATATATATATATATATATATATATATATATATATATACATATGTATATATATATATATATATATATATATATATATATATATATACATATATATATATATATATATATATATATATATATATATATATATATATATATATATATATATATGTGTGTGTGTGTGTGTGTGTGTGTGTGTGTGTGTGTGTGTGTGTGTGTGTGTGTATGTGTGTGTGTGTATACGTATATGTATATTATACATATATTAGCATGGAAATACCCACACTTACACACCTATATTTCAGATATGTGATAAAATTAACTAACTAACGACATTCCGTCAACATGTAGTTATATTCAATTACAAATAAATCATGTTGGCAGTTTAGGCTTTTAAAATCAGGTTTCATTCGTTGTCCTAGGTAGATTTATTAGTTGTGATACTTTCCTCTCTCTCTCTCTCTCTCTCTCTCTCTCTATTTCTATCTATCTACCTATCTCTCTACCTCTCCCCAATCTCTATCCTTCCTTCCTCCTCTATCTATTTTCTTCCTCCTCTTCAGCCCCTCTCTCTCTCTCCCTCCCCCTCTCTCTCCCCACCAACCCAAACCCCCTCCCACAAACCCCCAAATCCCACTCCCACCTCCCCCCCCCTTTCCTCTCTCTCTCTAACTATTCCTCTCTCTCTATTTCTATCTATTTACCTATCTCTCTCCCTCTCCCCAATCTCTATCCTTCCTTCCTCCTCTATCTCTCATTTTCTTCCTCCTTTTCATCCCTCTCTCTCTCTCCCTCCCCCTCTCTCTCCCCACCAACCCAAACCCCTCACACAAACCCCCAAATCCCACTCCCACCTCCCTTCCCCCCACCCCCCCTTCCTCTCTCTCTCTAACTATTCCTCTCTCTCTATTTCTATCTATTTACCTATCTCTCTACCTCTCCCCAATCTCTATCCTTCCTTCCTCCTCTATCTCTTATTTTCTTCCTCCTCTTCAGCCCTCTCTCTCTCCCCTCCAACCCAAACCCCTCCCACAAACCCCCAAATCCCACTCCCACCTCCCCCCACCCCCAACCCCCACCCCCTCCGGACCCCCCCCACC
>NW_027217002.1:0-2500 GCF_042767895.1 Penaeus vannamei | reverse complement strand
TATTGTGTGACGCCTTTGCACAGCGACGCAGAGAAAAATGGCCAAAAGTCAGGGCAAGCGACCCGGGAAGCCGAGGCAGAGACCAGCCACCTCCTCGTCTGGCCCGGAGGTGGAGGGTCGTGCGGGGTGGTGGAGGGGCGGGGGGAGGGGGTGGCGGAGGGGCTGGGGCGGAGGGGAGGGAGGGGGTGGCAGTGAGTCGAGTGACGGGAGAGCTCCGCGCGCACCACCGCTGCCTACCGTGGTTGAAGTCGCACTGGCCCCTCGCTTTCCTCTGAGCTCCGTTTGTGCTGCAGGTGAGGAGGGCCCCGGGAGAGCGGGAGAGGGAGAGAGAGAACGTTCGGCGAGGGGGGAGGGAGAGGAAGAGGGAGGGAGGGAGAGAACGTTCGGCGAGGGGGGAGGGGAGAGGGAGAGAGAGAACTTCGGCGAGGGGGGAGGGAGAGGAAGAGGGAGGGAGAGAGAGAACGTTCGGCGAGGGGGGGAGGGGAGAGGGAGAGAGAGAACGTTCGGCGAGGGGGGAGGGAGAGGAAAGGGAGGGAGAGAGAGAACGTTCGGCGAGGGGGGAGGGAAGAGGGGAGAGAGAGAACGTTGGCGAGGGGGGAGGGAGAGGAAGAGGGAGGGAGGAGAGAACGTTCGGCGAGGGGGAAGGGAGAGGAAGGGAGGGAGGGAGGGAGAGAACGTTCGGCGAAGGGGGGAGAGGAAGGGGAGGGAGAGAGAGAACGTTCGCCGGGGAGGGGGAGGGAGGGAGGGAGAGAACGTTCGGCGAGGGGGGAGGAGAGGAAGAGGGAGGGAGAGAGAGAACGTTCGGCCGAGGGGGAGGGGGAGGGGGAGGGAGAGGAAGGGGAGGGAGGAAAGAACGTTCGGCGAGGGGGGCGGGGAGGAAGAGGAAGAGGGAGGAGGAGAGAACGTTCGGCGAGGGGAAGGAAGCGGGGTGAGGGAGAGGAAGGGAGAGGGAGGAGGAACGTTCGCCGGGAAGGGACAGGGCGAGGATGAGGGGAAGAAAGAGACGGAGAGGAAGATGTTGGTGAAGGAGAGGTACAGAGGGAAAGGGAGAAGATGATGACGAGAGAGAGAAAGAAAAGGTGGAGAGGGAGAAGATGGAGAAGGAGAAAGAGAGAGAGAGAGAGGATGACTTTTTTCAACTTTGTCAAGTTTATTGAGGGAGAGAAAGAGAAAGGGAGAGTATGATAATAAGGAAGAGAAATAAAAGGGGCAGAGGATTATGAGGGAGAAAAAAGGAGGGAGAGGATGTGTATGAGAGAGAGATAGAGAAGGAAAGGGTGATGATTAAAAAGAGAAAGAGAGAGGGAGAGGGGTGATGACGAAGGAGAAAAAAGAGAGGAAAAAAGAAAGAAAGAGAGAGGGAGAAGGAGAACGACAGTAAGTAAGAGAAAATCGTAGATGGAGAAGGAAAAGGCTGGAGAGAGAAAGAGAGAGGGAGAGGGAGAGCGATGGACAGAATTCATTCAGAGGGGATGAGTGATAAACAGGATTGGGAAAAGGGACAGGATGAGGGGGGGGGGGGGGAGGGAGAGACAGGCCGGGAGTCAGGAGGATACTAAAGGGATAAATACATACGTACATACATATGTGTGTGTGTGTGCATGAATTGATAAATAAACAAATAAACATATATATATATATATATATATATATATATATATTATATATATATATATATATATATATATATATATATATATATATATATATATATATATATATATATATATATATATATATATATATATATATATATATATATATATATATATATACATATATATATATATATATATATGTATATATATATATATATATATATATATATATATATATATATATATATAATATATATATATATATTATATGTATATATATATATATATATATATATATATATATATTATAATATATATATATATATATATATATATATATATATATAATATATAATATATACCTACAATAATATATGTATATATATATATATATATATATATATATATATATATATATATATATATGAAAGAGACAAAGAGAAAGAAAAGAGAATAAGTAGGCAAAGAGAGAGAGAGAGAGTGAAAGAGAGAGAGAGAGAGAGAGAGAGAGGGGAGGGGAGGACAAAGTGAGAGACTCAGACATGGAAGGTGATATGACGAAAGCTTTTGAAGTGAAGGAGGTGTAAGACAAAAGGGGAATAGAGAAGATATATAAATAGACTGAGAGAGAGAGAGAGAGAGAGAGAGAGAGAGAGAGAGAGAGAGAGAGAGAGAGAGAGAGAGAGAGAGAGAGAGAGAGAGAGAGAGAGAAAGAGAGAGAGAGAGAAAGAGAGAAAGACACGAGAAAGGAATAAGGGTTACAGAAAACAAAAGGAGCTGAGAGAAAGATATAAAACGAGGTACGTAATCCGAGAAAGAAAGAGAGAACATAGATAAAAGACGAGATGAAAGAAGACAAATGGAAAGTAAACTAGAAACTAAAAAGGTGGGGAAAAAAATAA
>NW_027217001.1:7500-11415 GCF_042767895.1 Penaeus vannamei | reverse complement strand
GAGAGAGAGAGAGAGAGAGAGAGAGAGAGAGAGAGAGAGAGAAAACACGTGCTCATTTATGTATACATACATACATGTATACTTGCATGTGTACATACATGTATATATATATTTATACACAAATATACAAGCATGCAAAGGTACATGTATGCATATGTCTGTATATTTATGTATATACAGGCATACACATATGTACATACACATGCATTTATATATATATATATATATATATATATATATATATATATATATATACACATATATACATATATACATATAATACATATGTATGTTTACTCATAAATATATACATTTACATGAATACATGCATATATACATACACACACAACTATGCATATACACATACACACACATGTATGCATGTACAGGTACATCTGTATATATTTGATATGATATTACACTCAGAAGATCCCCACCCACATACCCACATTTACATACTTTGCATATATATTTACATATGAGGTATGTATATTATACCTTTAAAAAAGAAAACAGGCATAATTGGCAGCCAGTTTTCTAATTGGTTCTGATAGAATTGCACGGTAGTCCTCCCCCCTCCCCTCTTTCCCCCTTACCCACACCAACCCCCTGACACTCCAGACCAACTAGTTCGGACGGACAGCTGAGTGCGCCGAGACCACCTCCAGGCTGACAGATGCACCAGACACCTTATATACAAAGTGACACATGCTCTCCATCCATGCCCAGGGGGGTCCCTTAGACCCCTGCTGGAGTCTCATCCCCATCCGGAGTCTTGGTCAGCTCTCGTTGATGAGCTTGTCATTGGCATGGGCACTGCTAGAGGCTGGAGCTTTGTCGAGTCTTTTATAAGTCATCCACTTTAAGATTCGGTGGTGATCATGTCATCTTGCTGCTGACTTTGAAATGATTCCAGTTTCTGGTTGAGTCAGAACTTGATGTGAAACTTGTGGCATCTCATTACTCTTTATGGGTGGTGAGGATACCTTTTCTTGCGGACAGCCAGTTGTGATTGTTGTTCCTTCTCTTTCCTTTTTGCCTCTTTCTTCCACTTTTCCTCTTGTAATGTAGATGTGAACCAAGGTCACCCAAAGTTCAGCAATGTCTTTGCTTGCATGCTGTTAGTAGTAGTTAGTAGTAGTATGTCTAGTCATAGTAGGCTAGTTTACTTTTATTTTTTCCCCTTGAAATTTTGGATTATAAGTATGTTTATTATTGAATGTTTCTCTTTTTAAAAGGTAAATCATTGATTACAGTTGTTTGGGAACAAAATGGACTAAAGTAGATATTTGGTAAAAAAAATGAATAAACAAAATAATAAAATAAAAAGTAATAATGATAATAATGCTAAATTGATGAACATAAAAGTTCATTAAGAGGTGATACACATTGATATGTGAGTTCAGGTATTGCACAGATTTAAAACAAGGAAAGCGGAAATTTAAAAACTTTGCTTGGGGAATGCTGTGAGGTATCATCAAGAGGGAGCTCTGCTTTTTTTTGTCTTTTCTATTTTCTGTTGCTTGATGTATTTTGCTTTGCAAAAAGGAAAGTTGTTCAGGGTTTATCTTTTTTTTTTTTTGTAAATATAATGCAGAAGAAAGTTGTTCTTGCTGCATCATTCTGTCCAGTTACAATGCAACTAAGTTTGTCTGTGCATAGTTTGTCACTGTAGACTAGACCAAAGTAGAGTCTTGTGACTAACATACACTGCCTGCAGGAGGGATATTGTGAGCCACCAGCCATTGGCTCAAGAGTTTGTATACAGAACAAATTGTCATATGTGTGACATGATATAAGCATATGTGCATGTGTTCTTGAACATTTGTCATGGCTGGATTTATCTTTGTTTATGCTTTGATGAAAGTAATGCTTTCAAGCACACGCAGCCTCATCTGGTGTGTGTCAGGGGCGAGGGTTCCCAAAATCTTGATGCCTCAGTTATTGCTCAAGCAGACATTTTATAGAAATTGGTCATCTAGCGTGGAGAGGGCTTACCCAAAACAAGTTGGGAATAGTTGATTCTTCAAGAATGGTGGGTTAGAGATTTTGCATAATTTTGACCGTTATTTTTTAAAATGGTAAGAGTTACAATTCATTTTGATCTTGATGAATATGGTTTCACTCTTAGAGTAATTAGATCACTGGTGTCATGTGTGCAATTGTAGCACATATGACACCGCTGAATCAAAACTGAATTTATTTTTATAACGATCATGTCCACCGTATTTTTACACGAATATTTGATCTGTGAATTTATTATACAAACATTTAATTTCACTGCCCCATTGCCATGTCCAACCTTTGCTTGTCAAAGTTTATGATTGCATCTGTGGTAGCTTATACGAAGTGCTTATGTGTGCATGTCACTTGTGCATTTGACATAACCATAATACTAAATGTGAATAGAAAAGCAATGGTCAGTGTATTTATTATAAAGGTGAACATTGCCTCCATTATAGACGTGCTTCATACGCGTTCGCTATTGTCCATGCTACTGAAGGAGGAACCCTAGGGCAAAAAGTGTTAAGGCCTCTGATAGCTCTATACTCCAGTTTCTAAGAATGTGATAACACCTGAAGAGAGTTGCATATATGACACTGCAGGAAATGGAGCGAGGACGATGGTTAGCTTAGTGGTGGGTGGCCCAGAGCGAGATCACGCCACTTTTCATTCTGCCACGTGTTCCTGCTTTTATGTAACTTTGAACAGCTGTATCTCGAAATTAATAGTTGTAATAGTTTTTAGAAAGTACTTCATAGATTTACTTGGAAACTTTGGAAAATGTTCAGAGAAGAAGGGGAATGAAATGAACAGAAGATTCTGAAGACATAGTTTTGGTGATCATCAGCATGCATGAATTTAAACTATTATCAGGCTCAATCTCAAATGGGTTGGCCAAAAATTATGGACATTACATATCATGAATTATCGTAAGAAGTAACATGTGTTTTAACCCGTAGCCCACGGGTGGCATGTACGCATGTGCCAAGGCTATTGTGGACCGAAAAACAGATGGCATCGTATCATGCTCATTCCTGCACCAATGGCTCGTCAGACAGGGTTTGTTTTTTACCGACAGTAGCGGCTTCATTTAAGTGGTAAAGATTTTAGGCAATGGCACCTATAATGAAGTTAAACCTTTGAAATTATAATATATTTATAAATCATAGCAAAATAAAAGCATTTAGGTTTTAAGTGTCGTTCGCAAACTACTGATTGAGCCAGGCGCACACGGGGAACTGCCGATGCGCACCAGCAATCGCGTTCTTACGTCAATTTGCCAAACATTTTTACCCGTTGGCACTGGGTTAATATATAAGAGCAAGAAGAAAAGCGCATAACAGAGTTTAGGCCCTCTTGGGAATTTTTAAGAACTGTTGGTTTCAAGTGGGTTTCCCTTGCATTCCGTATGAATAGATTTCACAGTGCTTTGGGTGTATATTTGTCCCCCTCAAGATGTCAGTATATCTCACTTTTAGCCATAGCTCTTCAGATTCTTGAAAGTTTGTTCACATAACTGAGTTTTTCTAGATTACGTCTTTGGTAGCTTTTATGCGAGTGGCGAAGTCTGGTCTGTTTTCTGTCCTCTCATGGAATGGTGTGAGCCCAGGTGCTTTAGTCCCCAATGACTGACATACAGGGAGTTACCTACCACTCTGTAGGCCCTGATAGAATGTGATCCAGAGTCACCTGGGAGGCCTAACGACTGTGATTGCTATAGCCCCATTCAGTGCGTTTGATAAAGTGCCAGTTTAACATTCACATGTACAGTATAACAGTATTTCAGCTTTTGTCATGTGTTATGATTTTGCATTAGCAATATTACAAAAGGAAAAATATTAGCAAATATAAACAGACCTGAAAATGTTGAGGAATAGATGTCACATCATATTTTTGGCAGTTGAAATACCT
>NW_027217000.1:2500-5000 GCF_042767895.1 Penaeus vannamei | reverse complement strand
ATATGACTAGGTCAGACTATGATGGACATGTATGTAGTTATTTATAACGGAAGAATAAGTATCCATATCCATAAGCATAGATACAAGAATAAATGTGTATGCTTGCATATGCACATGCGTGGGAATGAGCATATGCGTAGTACTTAGAGCATGTGCGGGAATGAATATGTCTGCATCAGGTGCACATACGCACAAATGAAGTTAATAAATAAAATAAAATCAAACATATATGCACTTCTGATAATTAAGCCCAGCTCACGGGAGTAGTGAGCAGCCCGTGCATTGCCGCTCCACTCCAGGTAGGACCAAACCTGCTGGGGGGGACTTATCAATGGCATTCCGGCTAAATTACTCCCCTCCCACCAGGATACACCTAAGCCAGTAGGTAGGAGGTAAATCGGCTGTCCACCTCCCAAGCATGAGACAAAATATTCAGGAACGGCCCCCATTCTCCGGAGGCGAAGGAGCCCCTGGTTACGGCGGCGATCAGGATCGCTCCGGAGCAGGGGGTGCTAAAAATATCCGGGTAAAGACAGGCCGCCCCACGTTGATGAACCTTTGCACATACAATATAAGGACCATGAGAACTGAATCCGACTTACTAGCTTTACTAGAGGAACTCTCTTCCATTAAATGGGATGTAGTAGGACTCTGCGAAGTTAGAAGACTAGGTGAAGAGCAGAAGTTATTAAATGAGGGACACGTGCTCTATTGGAGAGGAAAACCTCTGGGTAGCAAACAGGAATTAGGGGTAGGATTCTTAATACACAAACGCTTAGAAAAGAACATCGTAGAATTCTATAGTGTCAGCGAAAGAGTGGCTTCTGTAACAATAAAACTAAACACTAGGTACAACTTAAAAATTATTCAAGTCTATGCTCCAACCTGCAGCCACAGTGATGAAGAAATAGAGAGCTTCTATGAAGATGTTCACTTAGCCAGCGAGAGAACAAAATCCCATTTCATAATAATGATGGGGGATTTTAATGCCAAAATAGGTAAAAAGACAGAGGGCGAAACCGCAGTAGGGAACCATGGAATAGGCACTAGGAACGAGAGGGGACAAATGCTAGTCGAATTTGCGGAGGCTCGATCACTCAGTATCATGAATACATTCTTCGAAAAAAGACTAGAACGGAAGTGGACATGGAAGTCGCCTTCTGACGTCAAAAACGAAATTGACTTCATAATTTCAAATAGGCGCGATATAATAAAAAATGTAGAGGTTATAAATAAAGTAAATGTAGGCAGCGACCATAGAATGGTGAGAGGCGAAATTAAAATACATCTCAGAAGGGAAAGGAACAAACTAATGAGTAAACCACAGCCAAACTTGGCTAACTTGAGGATCAGAGCAACAGAATTTAGCCTAAACATCCAAAACAGATATTCACTCCTCCGCGACGAAGATCTCAACATCGACCAAATCAATAAACAGTTCAATGACATAATAAAAGAAGCTGCACTTGAAGTAGGCGGAAAGAACGACAATCGAAGCTCCAGCAAGCTGTCGGTAGAAACTAAACAGCTTATGCAAAAACGTAGAGACATGAAAGTATCGTCAAATAGGGACAAGATAGAATTGGTTGAACTAACAAAGACCATAAATAAAAAGAAGAGGGAAGATGTATGGAAATTCAATGCTCAAATAATAAATGAAGCAGTGATTTCAGGTACCAGCATGAAAGCAGCTAAAAGAAGACTAGGAATAGGGGAAAATCAAATGTATGCAATTAAGAAACCAGACGGAGAAGTAACACATAACAAGAATGAAATCATCAAAGTAGTGGAAGACTTTTACAGGGATCTATACAACTCAAACGAACAGCCACAAATAACTAGCGACGTACCTAATATCACAAAAGAAGAAATAAAAAGAGCACTTAAAGGCATGAAGAGAGGGAAAACACCAGGCGAAGACGGAATTAGTATAGACCTCATATTAGATGCAGGAGACATCGCAACAGTGAAACTAGCCAATCTTTTTAACAAATGTCTCCTCAGCAGAAAAACTCCGAAAGCCTGGAAAAATGCAACAATTATCTTGTTACACAAAAAAGGCGATAAAAAGGATTTAAAAAATTACCGACCCATAAGCCTCCTTTCGGTTACTTACAAACTGTTCACGAAAGTCATTACAGCTCGCATCTCTGACAGTCTGGATTCCAGCCAGCCTAGAGAACAGGCAGGCTTCCGCAGCGGATTCTCAACAACAGATCACATCCACACGCTCACCCAAATAAGAGAAAAAGTAAACGAATATAGGAAACCCCTGTGTATGGCATTCATCGATTATGAAAAGGCATTTGACTCTGTACAAATACCAGCAGTATTAGGTACTATTCAACAACAGGGAGTTGAGGAGGTATATTGTAATATATTGGAAGATATATACAAAGATGGGACAGCAACCATCAAACTCCACACAGAAACCGATAAAATACCAATTAAAAAAGGCGTTAGACAGGGCGACACCATCTCACCAAAGCTGTTTACAGCC
>NW_027216999.1:7500-11410 GCF_042767895.1 Penaeus vannamei | reverse complement strand
ACGCGTCCTCGTAGTGCCGTCATTGGTGCGCATTATTTATTATAATTTTATTGTAATCTTTTATGAATTCTCGTTTTGCGTTTCTTGAGCAATGCTTATATCGCTCTCCATGAAGTTTTTACGTGCTTTAAGCGAGTTCGTCTCCAGCGGGCGAGGAAGACGCAAGTATACTGTTACACACACAGGCTGGATCGTGCGCCCACGCAGGCACGAACACGCCTACACCCACGGATGCACACCCACACACAAGCTTACGCATACATATATGCATATACATGTACAGTTGTTCAGACACACATGCATACATATGATCACTAGCGCGCGGCCGCAAACACACACATAAGACACACACACGCGCACACACACGCACACGCACACGCACACGCACACGAACGCACACGCCCCGCACCCACACACACACACACACACACACACACACACACACACACACACACACACAAAAAACAAAAAACAACAAAAAACAGCACACATCACCCAACACCATCACCCCCCCCCCCCCCCCCCCACACACACACACCACCCCAAAAAACCCCAACCCACCCCCCCCCCCCACAACATCTAAAACCCCCCCACCCCCCCCCCATCCCCAAAACCCCCCCCACCCACACACCCAACACCAACCCAAAAACCCCCCCCCACCCACACCAAACCCATCACCCCCACCCCCCCCTCCACCCCCACAAAATCCCACAACCCCCCCCCCCCCCCCACCCCCAAACACCCACACGAATATTCCCTGAACTCCGCCGTCTCCATCCACTGATACTCGCCAACGCGTCGAATAAATGCCCAATTAATCCGATCGACTCATTAGGAGACAAGACAATCCGTTTTCCCCTCGTCGGCCAGTCTTCAATCAGGCCCCCACAAAATCCCAGTCAAATCCCCGCACAGGAATAAATCCAGTTCTCTGTCCCTTTGCCTTTCTTCCCTCGTTCTCGGTTTTTTCTCTCTTTCTTTCTCTTCTCTTCTTTCTTTCGCGTTTTTGTTTTTCCTTTTTTTCGTCAAGAGGTTCTCTTTTTTTTAGCTTCTTTCTCTCTCCGTTTTCTTTTTCTTTTTTTGTACCTTTGCTTTCTTTTTTTTCGTTTTTGATCTCTTTAATTTTTGCATCCTTTCCCCATCTCCTTCATTTCTTCTTGCTTTTCCTTCCTTTTCATTCATTTTCGCTCTCTGCTTTTCTTTATGTCTCTTTCTCTTCCTTGCCATTTCCTCGTTTTCTCTTTTGTTTTCACATTTCCCATCATCCTCTTTCATTACAACTCCCTCTTTCTTCCATCTTCTCCCTCTTTTCCCCCTCTTCTTCGATCCTTCCCTCTTCCTTTTCATCCTCCCCTCCCCCTCTTCCCCCCTTTGTCCCTTCCTCTTCCTTTTTTTTCTCTTTCCATTCTTTCACCTTCTGCCCTACCCTCCTCCCCCCTTCTTCTTCTTCTTCCCCTCCTTCCTCTTCCTCTTCTTCTTCCTCCTCCTCCACTCCTCCTTCTCTTCTTCCTCTTCTTCTTGCCCTCCCCCTCCTCCTCCTCCACCCCCTCCTACTCCTCCTCCTTCTCTTTTGCCCTCCTCCTCCGTCTCCTCCTCCCTCCTTTCTTCCCCCCCCCTTCCCCTCCTTCTCTTCCTCCTCCCCCCCCCTCCTCCCCCTCCCCTCCCCTCCCACGCACCCTCGGTCCAACACGCCGACTTAATTGCCCAAACAATCTATCAATTAATTCCCACGGAGCCAATCTGGACAAAAAACCCCGGGGAGAAATCCTCCCTTTTTTCCCCCCCTCCTCCCCCCCCCTCCTCCCCCCCCCTCCCCCCCCCCCCTTCCCCCCTCTCCCCGCCCCCCCCGCCCCCCCATCACCCTGCAGCCGATCAACCACTCAGCTAAAAAAAAAGGGGAAAAAAAAGTGAGAGAGAAAGAGAAAGGAAGAAAGGGGGAGAGGGGAGGGGGGGGGCGCACGAGGGGAAAACGTTCCAGAAGAAAGTGTTTCCATTCCCCAAAAACCCGGGGGTCTTTCCTTTTCTCCCCCCTTTTTCCCCCCCCCCCCCCCCTTCCCCCCTCCCTCCCCTCACCTACCCACCGCCTCCCTCCCCTCATTCCCCCCAAACCCACCCACCGCCTCCCGCCCCCCACTTCCCCTCACCTGCCCACCGCCTCCCACCCCCCACTTCCCCTCGCCTCCCTCCCCTCACTTCCCCATACCTACCCACCGCCTCCCGCCCCCCACTTCCCCTCACCTCCCTCCCCTCACTTCCCCTCACCTACCCACCGCCTCCTGGCCTACACCGGTGTTAATTGTCCCCAATGATCGGCCAGGCGGTTTAATCAATTTCTACTTATCAAAGACGCCAGGAGGAAACCAAAGACCTGCCGAGGGGAAAGCTTCGGGAAGTGATGAGGGGACGTTTGTGGACAAGGAGAGGGGAGAGGAAGGGGAAAGGGGGGGGGGGGGGCCCATTAAATACAAAGCGGGGGGACCAATATATGCCAAAGGGGGGGGGGAAACGGACCCGGGGGGGGTCAAAAGGGGTTTTTTGCGCTGCTGTTTTGGGATTTAGGAAGATTTATTGCTGTTCTTATAATAATTATTATTATTATCATTATCATTATCATTATCATTATCATTATCATTATTATTATTATTATTATTATTATTATTATTATTATTATTATTATTATTATTATTATTATTATTATTAGCATGATCAGTATTATTATTGTTAATATTATCATCATCATCATTATTATCGTCATCATCATCATTATCATCATCTTCATTATTGATGTATCTTTACATTTCTTTGTTTTATTTGATTTTATTTTATTAATCATTTGTGTTTGTTCATTTTTTAATATTTATTCGTCTGTTTTTGCGTTACTTGTCTGTCTGTTTATTGTTAATGAATCTACTTGCATGCAAATTTAATACGTGTTTATCATCTTCGCTATTATTTTAACGTGATTTCCGGTACCGTTTCATTGTGGATTATAATGATGATGATGATTAACCTCCCCTTTCTCTGCATCGTTATTACTGTTGCTTTAGAATTATTTTTGTAATTTTTGTCATCCTTATCATCATCATCAATCATCATCGTCATCATCATTATCCTCCTCATCATCATTATCATCATCATTACTATCATTATCGTTAGTAATAGTTGTAATATCATTATTATCAGTTTTATCATAATTCTTATATTCTCTACTTCGTATTTTCATCATTTTTACTACTGTTACTCCATCGCTGCTATGTTGTTATTAGCTGTGGTAATAAAAACAGGTATTGTGATTTTCGTTTTTGTTGCAGTTGCCATCACTGTCACCATCACTTTCCCTACATTCGAAACCGTCAAAATTGCCCAAAAAACCTGTAAAAAGGGGAAACTTTTTACCATACAGTGGGGGGAAGGACCCGCCCCCCCCCCACCCCCTCCCCACTTTTTAACTTCTCTTGTTTTCTTCTTTTCTTTAGTCCTTTTTACCCCTTCTTTCTTTTTTCTTTCTTTCTTTTTTCCTTTTCCTTTCTCTTCTTTTCTTGTTTTCTTTTCTTTTTTCCTTTCTTTTCTTTTTTTTCTTTTTTTCTTTTTTTCTCTCTCTCCTTCTCTCTCTCTCTCTCTCTCTCTCTCTCTCTCTCTCTCTCTCTCTCTCTCTCTCTCTCTCCCCCTCTCTCTCTCTCTCCTCTCTTCCTTCCCTTCCCCCCCTCTTCCCCCCTTCCTTCTTTTTCTTTCCCCCTTTTTTCCACCATCTTCTCTGATTCATTTTTTTTATTCCCCCCTTCCCCCCATTTTTTCCCTCGGCCCTTTTCCTTCCCCACCCTCTTCGCTTTCCCCCCTTCCCCTCCACCCTTCCCTCCATCCCTTTCTTCTTCCCTCTCTCCCTCCTCTCTTCTCCCTTCAGTACCCCCCT
>NW_027216997.1:10000-11401 GCF_042767895.1 Penaeus vannamei | reverse complement strand
ACTCTGAAGATCTCCGCGGCGCTGCTCTCGTGGTTGGCGGAGAGCATGAGGAGATGCGCAGAGTTTTTGCGTAATTGTGTGTCGTGTGTGTGTGTGTGTGTGTGTGTGTGTGTGTGTGTGTGTGTGTGTGTGTGTGTGTGTGTGTGTGTGTATGTGTTTATAATATGTATATATATATATATATATATATATATATATATATATATATATATATATATATATATATATATATATATATATATATCTTTCTATCTATATCTGCCTATCTTTATATACATTCATCTATATATATCTATCTATCGATTTCCATATCTATTTATCTTTTTATCTTTTTTATCGAACTATCTACTTACTCAATTTTCTATCGGTCAGTCAGTTTACTTACCAATGACTCTATTTATCTATGTGTATATGTCTAACAAAAAATATGCCATGGGGTTTCATGTCAGCCAAAGCCTCTCTCAACCGCATGCTGGACGTAGCGGATCAAGTGTCATTTTCAGATGGATGCCATTTACTTATCTATCTATTCTTATTTTTTTTCTTTATTTTATTATATTTCTATCTATTTTTTTCTATAAGGAAATGCCATTATTTGGGTCTTCATTATACCTTCCAAATAGTCTTCTTCCTTGTTATTAAATCAAAAACTACATCTTATGTAACCCTTTGTGTTTGTGTGTTATCTTATCTAAGTTATGGTATTTCTTAAAAATAGTTACTATCACTCACCTTTTCAAAATTCGTTAGTTCCTTCATTTGATGTTGCAAAATTTCAAGTTGCAAGTTGGTCCTGGAAACATATACTTTGCAGATGCCCTTCTTGGTCGATAATTTAAAGAAATAATTTCGTTTTATCTAGCCATCTATCTATCAGTCTATCTGTCTATGAATCTATCATATGTATGTTTGTATGTGTGTTTGTGTGTGTATGTGTGTGTTTGTATATGCATATGTGTATGTATATATATGTTTGTATGTGTGTGTCTATTTGTGTATGTATGCGTGTATGTATGTATCCATCTATCCATCAGTAAGTCCTAACCCATTCATCTATCTGTTTATATCTTACTACCTAAATACTACATTTACTAAGAAACAACAACAAAAGAAAAAAAAAAATCCTGAACGTTGGTCTGTCATCTTATCTATGTTACTCTTTCATCTTTTATAACAACAGGCAAACCCCATCACTGACCTTCTCGTAGTTCTCTGGGTCCTTACGTTAACCCTTTCATGTTGCAATGTCCCTGGAAACACACACTCCACAGATGCCCTTCTTGCTCGGTCCAGTTAGGTGATATAAAGTGCTAATTCCATTTTATCTACATCTACCTCTGCTCATCCATCTTTCTCTCTGGCTATCTGTCTATCTGCCAGTCTGCTTATCTATTTATCTAT
>NW_027216996.1:7500-10000 GCF_042767895.1 Penaeus vannamei | reverse complement strand
AAATTAAATCTTTGAGAAGTCTGTACATACCACTGGCATTAGTTATTAGTCTGAATGCAGAAGCTGTCTCATTAAAAGCATTCAAGAAAACGATTCACTTTCGCCGGACTACGGAAACAAATGTGACATTAACAACAATAGCAGCGGTACTGGCAAGTGAAACTGGTATATTTATCCATATTTCTGAAATTTGTCCTTCGATGTCACTAAAATGTGGATTTTTTCTCCATCATTATCATGTCTATTGGAAAATAAGACAATAAATTCATGTTTACCGTAATGTTCGAGCCGACGGTGTTAAACTTAGGCGCTGTGGTATTAAGATCATCCGCGTCATTGTTACTGTTTGTTAGTACTATATTATTGAAGTTCTTATCAATGCTATTATTTTTATCATCATTATCATTATTGTCATTGTCATCATAATAATAACAATTATCATTATTATTTTTGTCATTATTATTATTATCATTACCATCTTCACTATCATTAACATTATTGTTATTATTATTATTATTATTATCACCATCACCATCATCATCATCATCATCATCATCATCATTACAATTTTATTATCATTATCATCATTTTTACTGTCATTTTCATTATAACTATTGTTAGCATTATTATTAATAATATTATCATTACTATTATTATCATCATTACCATTATCATTATTATTATCACTGTTGTTATTATCATTAGTATCATTGGTGTTCTCAGTGATGTTATATCATTAACCGAATTATTATAGAAATTATTACCAATTCTTTTTAATTTCATTATTGTTACACTTAAGAACATCATTATCATTATCATACTATCTATACTGTGTTGCGCATTCTTATTGCTTTTAGTGTCATCATTATCATTAACACTGTCGTACCATTATTGCTGTTGTTAATATATTCATTAATAATTATTTTTTCAACGAGGTGACTGCTGTAGATTTCCTCTCCATTACTATAATTAGTGTCAGACCTTGTGTGACCTTGCTTATCGCCCAGCTGTAGTCCCTAACGTCTCTCTGTCCTTCGCTTTTCCTGTTGATATAACTACTTCACTTTCTAGTCCACTTTACCGAACTGATTTTGTAGGGTAAGTCGTACAAAAAAGTCCTATCCACTTTTCATGCCTCTTATCCTAAACGCAAGCACTTGTAAAGTATTGTTTTAGAATGTCCAACAAATCCGTAATTTTCTTTGACACCGATACTATCTCCCTTTTGAACATCAAAATATTCCATCTTAATTAATATTTCATTGAATATTACAATACACACAATCACTTTTGTCTGAAAACATTTTTTTGCCTGATTTGGTTGGCATTCTGAATGATTCTACAAGTGATGACGATCATGTTCACGATGATTTTTTTTCCTGGTAAGGCGAGTTTCTTTATTGTGTTTTCCAAAAGGAGTATTTATTAATGAAAGAGGCTCCTGGCTTTAGGTCCAAACTCGTTAGAAGGGCACAGGAACGAATTTCCTGTGACGCTGTCTTTTTTATGATTCGGAACATGGTTTTTATTATTCATTTATCTTTACTCAGAACAGACAGAAATGCAGACCACCAACCCAATTTTATACATGTAAGAAACTATCCACAGTCTACTTTACAGACAGAAAACAGAGATAAATTTATATAATAATTAGAAGCAGAAAAAATACAGCGAGCGAGCGAGCGAGCGAGAGAGAGAGAGAGAGAGAGAGAGGGAGAGAGAGAGAGAGAGAGAGAGAGAGAGAGAGAGAGAGAGAGAGAGAGAGAGAGAGTGAGAGTGAGAGAGAGTGAGAGAGATTGGGGGAGAGGGGGAGGGGGGGGTAGAGGGAGAGGGAGAGATTGGGAGAGAGAGAGAGACTTGGGAGAGAGAGAGAGACTTGGGAGAGAGAGAGAGACTTGGGAGAGAGAGAGAGAGGGAGAAAGACAGTGAGGGAGAGAGCGAGAGAGCGAAAGAGCGAGAGGGCGAGAGGGCGAGAGGGCGAGAGGGCGAGAGGGCGAGAGGGCGAGAGGGCGAGAGGGCGAGAGGGCGAGAGGGCGAGAGGGCGAGAGGGCGAGAGGGCGAGAGGGCGAGAGGGCGAGAGGGCGAGAGGGCGAGAGGGCGAGAGGGCGAGAGGGCGAGAGGGCGAGAGAGCGAGAGAGCGAGATGGATAGATGGATGGATGGATGGATGGATGGATGGATGGATGGATGGATGGATGGATGGATGGATGGATGGATGGATGGATGGATGGATGGATAGACAGATAGACAGACAGATAGACAGATAGACAGATAGACAGATAGACAGATAGACAGATAGACAGATAGACAGATAGACAGACAGATAGATAGATAGATAGATAGATAGATAGATAGATAGAGAGAGAGAGGAGATAGAGAGAGAGATAGACGGATAGATAGATAGATAGATAGATAGATAGATAGAGAGAGAGAGAGAGAGAGATAGGGGGGGGGGAGGGGGAGAGGAATACAGTCCATTAATATGAAGGGCCGTCTTCGTC
>NW_027216996.1:0-2500 GCF_042767895.1 Penaeus vannamei | reverse complement strand
AAATCTTGGAGTAGTTGGTTGCAACTATGACGTCATGGCGACAGTGTAGCTAATGCTTTACGGCCACCAGAAGCCGCTCCGGAGCATCTTTAAGTTATAGGATCTTTGATATACCCATACACCACCCCCAACAAATACTGTATGTGCATATCATATATATATTATGTAATATATATATATATATATATATATATATATATATATATATATATATATATATATATATATATATATATATATATATATAGAGAGAGAGAGAGAGAGAGAGAGAGAGAGAGAGAATATATCTATATCTATATCTATCTATCTATCTATCTATCTATCTATCTATCTATCTATCTATCTATCTATCTATCTATCTATATATATACATATATACATATATATGCATATGTATATATATATGCATCTATCTATCTATCTATCTATCTATCTATATCTATCTATCTATATACACATGCGCTCTCTCTCTCTCTCTTTCTATATATATATATATATATATATATATATATATATATATATATATATATATATATATATATATATATATATATATATATATATATATATATATTTTCATCTGTTTCTTTCAACAATAAGAACATTTTCTTGGCGTAAAAAGAGCCAGTCTATGAAGACGAAGCCGCGCCAACTGACTGCGATAACCTCGGCTGAGGGGCGGCCGTTGAAGGGCCTTGAATGACTGACCGTATTATTGTTACCTTCTGGAAGCACGACTGCAGCCGCAAGGCACACTGCCCGCGGCTCTTGAGGGAAGTGTGCCGTGTTGGTACATATGCAAAAATAGAAAAAAAAAGAAAGAAAGAAAGAAAGAAAGAAAGAAAAGAAAAGAAAAGAAAAAAAAAAAAAAAAAAAAAAATATATATATATATATATATATATATATATATATATATATATATATATATATATATATATATATATATATATATATATATATATATTGGACGAAATCGCGAAAACGGTTTTGACATTATACATGAAAGACCGATGGATACGGACACACTCCAAGCCGCATTACATGTCAAAGTCCAATCAGCTTTTGGTGCTGGCTGCTCGTATTTTTGTCTTTATCTCTTGACAGATGCTTCAGGCGTGATGCTATATATACGAGTAAAACTTGGTCAACCATCAAGATAATTTTCGCGGGAGACCAGACCCCTTGATTTGAAACATCACAGAAATAAAAGACTGAAATGCAGCCTTCCTGAGACCGTTATCACCACCCACTTCTCGGCGATAGAGGCGATATTACATAATTTTGCACAATCTCACCAGTGGAAGAATAAAAGCC
Organism: Penaeus vannamei; assembly: GCF_042767895.1. Classification (NCBI taxonomy): domain Eukaryota; kingdom Metazoa; phylum Arthropoda; class Malacostraca; order Decapoda; family Penaeidae; genus Penaeus; species Penaeus vannamei. The sequence continues at coordinate 1,185 of NW_027216996.1, read as the reverse complement.
AGGACCGTTTCCATAACGGAATTCTGCGCCTGTTGGCCAGTTGTTCAACATATCTAATTGAAAACAGATTATGTACAGTGTTTCTGGAAGCAGGACACATATTTACCAATAAACAATGAATGGTTTTCGAGCCTAACATTTTGTGGATAGTAAGAAAAAAAAAAAAAAAAAAAAAGCAGTAGGACAGTTGCTTTTCCACACCAGCAATATTTGCATTTCTTTTTCAAGTGCCGAACTCCTTGCAGATGAGCATCCGGTCCTGTCATACCGACTCGCAGCTGGGTATATATTTCGAGAATACAAGGCCTTTGAAAGGCAGTCGACATATGATATATGCGACCTGATAAGAATCGTTGATATTTTTAAAACTGAATCGTAACCCTCGGTTTTCACTTATAATGAATATTCGTCAAAAAATACTTATGATTGATTCGTCCATTCAGTTGTGCTCATATCTTTGCGGTGTTATTTGTTTATCACCATCTGTGACAAAAATAACCCATCCATTTATATGATAATTTAAGTTTAGGCTTTACTTAACACAAGAATAAACTCGAATGAACATTTGTGCGTGCATTGTGTTGGATGGAAAATAAAGACACTGGAGCAGGCAAATGCACGACGCGGATGAACACTGAAACTGAACGCACGGAGAGACTATAAAAATATAGCCATGTGGCTTTCAAGGACGCACATTCAAAACAAACAGGCACCGGAATATTTTGTCCAGATAAACAACGAGATGGACAATTGCACAGAAAAAATGCAGCAGCTGGATCCATGATATGTAGAACGCCCGTCTGAACATTCAAATAACAGCTCTGCTCATTTACTTAAATAAACCCTTAAAGGTTAACTAGGTATCGCCGAGTAGAATAAAAAAAAAAAAAAAAAAAACGCTGCACATCTTTATGATCATTGCAGATCGAAAAGAATGCCAAAATGCCAGACGCAGTGCTTATTCCACACTCAAAGGCACACGGCCTCTGAACTCTGACCTCTTCGTAAATAGCAGGAATTACAGCCCAGGGATCGCTTCAGCAGGTGGGACGTGACGCGAATGGGGTGCGGGTTGGAGCTGCAACAGGAGCTTCGCCTAACATTTCTTTTTATCGAGTGGCTTTCCGGAGGAACAGACATCAGCTGATATTTTCGTATGTACATATGTATCTGCAACATGTATGC
>NW_027216995.1:5000-7500 GCF_042767895.1 Penaeus vannamei | reverse complement strand
ACTTCACTAAACTAGTATGTAGTCCACATCCAAACCTCACATGACTTCACTAAACTAGTATGTAGTCCACATCCAAACCTCACATGACTTCACTAAACTAGCATGTAGTCCACATCCAAACCTCACATGACCACTAAACTAGTATGTAGTCCACATCCAAACCTCACATGACTTCACTAAACTAGTATGTAGTCCACATCCAAACCTCACATGACTTCACTAAACTAGTATGTAGTCCACATCCAAACTTCACATGACTTCACTAAACTAGTATGTAGTCCACATCCAAACCTCACATGACTTCACTAAACTAGTATGTAGTCCACATCCAAACCTCACATGACTTCACTAAACTAGTATGTAGTCCACATCCAAACCTCACATGACTTCACTAAACTAGTATGTAGTCCACATCCAAACCTCACATGACCACTAAACTAGTATGTAGTCCACATCCAAACCTCACATGACTTCACTAAACTAGTATGTAGTCCACATCCAAACCTCACATGACTTCACTAAACTAGTATGTAGTCCACATCCAAACCTCACATGACTTCACTAAACTAGTATGTAGTCCACATCCAAACCTCACATGACTTCACTAAACTAGTATGTAGTCCACATCCAAACCTCACATGACTTCACTAAACTAGCATGTAGTCCACATCCAAACCTCACATGACCACTAAACTAGTATGTAGTCCACATCCAAACCTCACATGACTTCACTAAACTAGTATGTAGTCCACATCCAAACCTCACATGACTTCACTAAACTAGTATGTAGTCCACATCCAAACCTCACATGACTTCACTAAACTAGTATGTAGTCCACATCCAAACCTCACATGACTTCACTAAACTAGTATGTAGTCCACATCCAAACCTCACATGACCACTAAACTAGTATGTAGTCCACATCCAAACCTCACATGACCACTAAACTAGTATGTAGTCCACATCCAAACCTCACATGACTTCACTAAACTAGCATGTAGTCCACATCCAAACCTCACATGACTTCACTAAACTAGTATGTAGTCCACATCCAAACCTCACATGACTTCACTGAACTAGTATGTAGTCCACATCCAAACCTCACATGACTTCACTAAACTAGTATGTAGTCCACATCCAAACCTCACATGACTTCACTAAACTAGTATGTAGTCCACATCCAAACCTCACATGACTTCACTAAACTAGTATGTAGTCCACATCCAAACCTCACATGACTTCACTAAACTAGTATGTAGTCCACATCCAAACCTCACATGACTTCACTAAACTAGTATGTAGTCCACATCCAAACCTCACATGACTTCACTAAACTAGTATGTAGTCCACATCCAAACCTCACATGACCACTAAACTAGTATGTAGTCCACATCCAAACCTCACATGACCACTAAACTAGTATGTAGTCCACATCCAAACCTCACATGACTTCACTAAACTAGTATGTAGTCCACATCCAAACCTCACATGACTTCACTAAACTAGTATGTAGTCCACATCCAAACCTCACATGACCACTAAACTAGTATGTAGTCCACATCCAAACCTCACATGACTTCACTAAACTAGTATGTGGTCCACATCCAAACCCCACACGACCATGGTTTGTGGACCACTTGCATGGCTCAGATTCATTATGTGCAGTTCTTTCAGTTCCAAGCTGACCTTTGCCTCAACCTTAGGAACAAATTTTGCTGTTTTATACCGACATACCTAAATTGCGTGATTTTTGTTATCTATTCATTGAGGTTGATTTAAATATTTATTCAACAGAGATCATATGGTTAGTGATAAAATAAACCTCATAATAAAAGTTGAGGGTATAGTAAAAAAAAAAAAAAAAAAAAAAAAAAAAATGAGGGTATAGTTCTTTCGTGTAGTTTTAAATATTAATCTTATGCATCTAATTTATCCCTTTACACCAATAATTAAGCCAATTAGAATAATAATACACAAAAATTTTAGGTTTGCTACGAAGCTCCTTAAATAGACGTAGGTAAATTAAGCTTTTATGGACCGGTAATAACGGAAAAGATTATTAGTATATAAGAAGTCACTGATTTCCTATATAAACGAACGGAAAACACAATAGGAAATGTGAATAGCATGAATATAGACGAAGTGTGAAAGGGAAAGGAGGACACAGATTCGCAAGCATATTTCTTTAGTTGCATTTTTTTTGTCGGATATATCCTGTACCCATATTTAATTCATCAGCAAAATGCACTTTTCCTTTCTAATATTTCATCTACATAAATTCATGCATTTGGTAGCGAATATATGTTGTTTCGAAATGGGGGAGGGGGTAGGCATGTAGGGAAGAGGTACCTTGTACTGTGCCATAGGTTACACACCTGAGGCAATGGGGTAAGAATAGTGCTGTAGGTTTCTCAGGGGGGTGGAGGGGAAGGGGTTAGCACTTCAGAGTCAGTTTCCAAGTATTTAAGAGGAAATTACAACGTTTCTGTGCTGATTAAAG
>NW_027216988.1:0-2500 GCF_042767895.1 Penaeus vannamei | reverse complement strand
TTCCCGTCAAGGATAGAATTAACGATAGCAACGATGATAATGATAATGATTAAAACACCATAACATTAATAAGCATATCAATAATGTCATTAAACTTTGAAATTATAATAATTCAGGCTATAATAATAGGAGCCATTAAAGGCATCCACATTCTTAGTAATTCAGCCCCGCGATTAACAAGACAAGGAGATGATCCGGCCCCGAGACCCGCTGCGCCAGGGACCGGACGGGCATACGTGCCAGTGTATTATATATATATATATATATATATATATATATATATATATATATATATATATATATATATATATATATATATATATATATATATATATATATATATATATATATATATATATATATATATATATATATATATATATGCATATGTATGTATGTGTGTGTGTTTCCCCTGATCGTCGTCTCATCCTCTTCCTCGTCCTCCCCTTTCCACCATCATCGTCCTTTTCGTTTTATTCTCCATCTCCCTCGCATTCGTGTTCCTTGCTTCGCAGAGCCCTTTTCTCCCTCCACCTCCCTCTCCTTCTTCATCACAACCATCATCGTCTCTTCTTCTCTCTTCCTCCTCATCCTCGTCTTATTCTCTTACCAATCCTCATCCTCATTCTCGTCTTCATCCTCATCCTCTCCTTCTTATCACTTTCATTGTCATTACCACCATTATCATCACGGTTATTTTGCTTCTCCTCCTCCTGCTGTCCCTCCTCCGCCCCCCCTCCTCCATCACCTCCTTCTTCTTCTGCACTTTATTTTCTTCTTCCTCCCTTTCTTTCTTCCTCCTCCCATCCTATACCCCTCCCTCTCCTCCTCCCCTTCATCCTGCTCCTCGTTCCCCTTCCTTCCTCCTTTCCTCCCCCTCCCCCTCTTTCTTCTCTTCCTCCCTTTTCCTCCTTTCCTCATCCTCACCTCCTTTTTCCCTCCCCCTCATCCTTCTCTCCTCTTGTTACTCTTTCTCATTCTCCTCTTCCTCCTCCTGTTCCGCGTCTTCCTCCTTCTCCTTTTCCACTTCCTCTTCTTCCTCCTCCTCCTACACCTCTTCATCCCCACCCTCCTCCTCTTAATCCTGCTCTGTTTCTTCCTCTTCTCCTCTTCCTCCTACTTTCCCCTTCCCCTTCTTCCATTTCTTCCTTCTTCCTCTTCCTCCTCCTCCTCCTCCTCCTTCCTTTCCTCCTCCTACTCCTACCCCCTCTTCCTCTTGTTCCGTTTTCTCCTCATCCTCCTGCTTCGCTTGTTCTTCCTCCTCCTCCTCATCATCCTCTTCCTCCTCCTCCTCTTGTTCATCTTTCTCTTCTTCCCCATCCTCCTCCTCCTCCTCCTCAGCCTCTTCCCACTTTTCCTCCCCCTCTTCCTCCTCATACTTCTTCTCTTCCTTTCCCCTTTCTTTCCCTTTCCCTTTTCACTTTTTGTCTCATCCTTCCCATTTTCCTTTTCCTTCCTTCCTTCCAGCTCTCTTCCTCCCCTTGACCTTCGTCCGTGTCTATGGAGCCGAAGGGGGAGGTGAGGGGAAGGAGGGGGACGGGAGGGGGGGGATAATGTCCCCTCGTTTCTCTGAGGGAACAAAGACCCTCCAAAACATAATTTGATTAACCGCAGCGTAACGAGCAAGGCTGTTTACATGGTGGCCAGTCCGTCCCCTTTCCCCTCTCGGCCTCCCCCTCCCTTCGGTGCTTTCTTTCTCTCTCTCTCTCTCTCTCTCTCTCTCTCTCTCTCTCTCTCTCTCTCTCTCTCTCTCTCAGATTGTCATTATTACGATTATTATCACTATTGCTAGAAGAAGCAGAAATAGCAATATTGGCAGCCTCATGATCATCATCCTCATTGTCATTATCATTATTATCATAATTTTTCGTCTTTTCATCTCTCTTCCTCCCTTCTATCGGCCTTTTTCTTTTCTCTCATCCCATCTTCTCTTTTTGCTTCTTCTCTTCATCCTTTTGGCTTCCTATCCATGCATATTATGTCCTCTGTTTTATTCTTGGTGGCTAATTTCATTCTTCTTTTCTCTGCTTTCCCGTTTTATTATTATTTTCTCGTCATCTTGTCTGCCTTGAAGAGGAGCCAAACCGATGATAAATTGAAGAAATTCCACACGAAGGAAATTCTAGTTATATTTATCCATATTTCTTGTCTAACCAGAGTCCATGCAATTTCCCCTAAATACTAGATGAGCCTCGGAAAAGGCCATTTTTTTCCTACATTTTTTCCATTTCTCTGTTTATGCATTCTGTTACCAGATACGATTACTTTCCCAAGCAATGTACAGTCCATAAACACCATAGGGCCGAGGGTCGGTCGCGGGGTTGGCAACGCTGAGCCACGATGTCGCTCCCTCCCCCGCCAGAAGTCAATGTGTATCAATTTTTCGACCCCGCGACGCATTGGCGATAATTCAATTCGGTCTGGTGCCTCCGAGGGGTGTGGAGAGGGGCGAAGGGAGGGAGGAGAGAGGGGAAGGGAAATGGTCTCTCTCTCTTTTTTC
>NW_027216987.1:7500-11357 GCF_042767895.1 Penaeus vannamei | reverse complement strand
GTTAACTCTATGGAAATCCCGTCATATTTCAGTTAATTTTTCTCTAATAAAGAAATACATTACATTTTCTTCACATTTATAGTTTAAACGCATTGGTGGCACCGCTGTGGTTCGAATTAAATGTATTGCAATTGGCTAATGAGGAATCTAATAATCAAGAAGTTAGTGACGTTGACACAATCTTAAAAGAGAATGTGATTGCATGCTGTCGCCATTTATAATTGCTATAGGCCTACTTCACCTTATCATCGTAAGTACATGATCTCAATGTATAAAAGTTATGTACGTGTGCGTGCGGCTGTTGATGTATGGGTACATGTGTCTTTGTAAGTATGTATTTGCGTGCGTGCGTGCGGGAGTGCGTTGGGGCGTGCGTGCGCGTGTTCCAATGTTTTACTCTGAGAATAACGGCTACTTCTATAACAAAACATTATAATTATCCTCACCTTTTTATATCTGACCACAGGTGATATCCGCAGGCGTAGTGTGAACCGCATCGAAAGCAAATGACGTAAATTACACAAGGAAAAGCATACAGTAGGCGACCACGTGTCATCCTGTCGAGCCCCAGCTTCCGTCTCTCTGCCTTGAGTGTGCATGGCGGGGTCTACGGAGTTAAAAAATATATATTCCGGTTATTTTTATGAACTGTCACCCTACTTTGTGAATGGTTTGCTTCAGTTTTTTTCTATTAATTCTAATGAGAGGGCAAGCTAAGATAAAATCTCACATCACGAAGAAAATACTTTCAAATATCTTTAAGGAAACGTGGCACCGCTGCAATTTATTTTTCGTAGCAGCAGACGAATTTTTAATAATTGCAGCCGTGCCATCTACCGTCCAGAATTTCGTAGACATAAAATGTTTCCATTTTTCTTAGATTAAGTTGAAAAAGAAACTTTGACATCAGGGGATACTTTTCCAAGCCAGTGAATCTTTTTACATGTTCGAATATTTATTATATTGGAATGATAGAATAAGAAATTTTAGCTAACTTTTGTATCTTATGATTTACGGAAAGTGGAAAGTTTAGTAAAAATGGGCAAAATTTTGTTTTCAAATTATAAAAAAAGAGCAAAAACAGTAAATTCATGCCAAGTTTCCGTCACTAAAAATTCGAACCAGTGTTGAGCGGAGAATTCGAAACGGCCTATTCGCACACGATTCTGTTGGACATGTATTGCTCACGTTCTGTTCCCAGGATATTTTGTGTATGTAGGTAATTAGGGAAAGAACATAAAATGTCTTTACAATATTTTTTTCGCTTACTATTAATTTTCTATCCTCCCAGAAAATCCAAAATAAGGACTTACGTAAATCAACACAGCTCAGGAAGCATGACGTCATCCTTCGTCACAGATCTATGGCGGTTTTTCGTATGTCATCCGTGATTATCGTTTGAATGAACACCCGGCTTTTCTTCTGCGCAGCTACTTGTGCCTTACTCGTAGGTCTTTAAAATCCATTTATATTACATTTTACCAAATTTTAGAAAGTGGTGACTGATTAAAATCAAATGTTCTGCGCAGGTGTTTCGTCTGCAGTCAGTTCCTCTGTTTTATGCGGTGCTGTTGCCCCGCCTACAGTCCCGGGGTGTCTGTAACCCGGCAATTCCATAAAACAAATAAATAAAAAATAAAATAGAATTAACAGAAAACAAAGTCGGAAACTAAAAGCGCTAAAATTAGAATCTATTCCGAGAACCATAACTGCAACATCCAGTCTCAACGCGAAGATTGCATAAGGTTGCAGGTAACACAGCATATTCCATTGACTTCGACGTGACACCCGACCCCCGTGTGTCAAACGCCCGAATGACACCTTAATTAAAAGCCAAAGAATACGGAGGCTGAGAGTGTGTGAACATGACACGACGTTAGGTTCGTCTTTGACATGTTGATAGAGTCATAGTCGATGGGGAGTAGATAGTTTGTGAAGAAGGGAAGAATGGAAAAAGTTGATAGATATAGTGTGAAGAGACAATTTGTGTTAAAAAGGACATTACAGTATGGCATTTTCCCGTCATGCACAGTAACGCAAATAAGTTGTAATAATTATTATCTTTCCCATTAATACTGTTATTACCAATGAGAAGGGAGGGGAGGATGGGGGAAGAAAGAGTATAAAAGCGAACGAGAGGAATGAAAGACAGAGGAAGAAGGGAGTAGGAAGAGCAGGAGAAGTGGGAGAAAAGGGAAGAAAGAGGGAGGAGGGTACGATAGGCCTAGAACTCTTACAGATAATCTGTTAAATAGCCTAAATACCCTCCCCCCTCCCCCCACTCCTAACTCATCCCCAGCCCCCCCCCGCACCCCCTTGTTTGTCGATAATTGCATTAAATATCAGCACTTTTAGGAATTAGTCCCCTGTGATGAATGCAAGCGACATCTGTGAAGACTGTTGAAAGTAAATTAGTATCTTCTAACTTAATATCATGTGATGCTCTAGTGCTTTTATAAATGAGGTGTATAGTAGTTAATAGACTAGTCACTTTAATCTTTTTTCTTTTTTTTACTTTCCATCTTTTTAATTATCATTTTCACTTGAGTATATGGAAATTTCGAAAGAAGAATCCTGCACTGTCTTATCTTCTAATAAAACAACCGTAGTTAGGAATTAGATGAATGGATGTGGAATAGAAATAGTTTCATTGAGTTTTACAATTGAAAATATGATTGCTATAACACAACCAATTATGGAACAGGGGTAATAAAAATCATATTGATTATATATTTTCTCACACATAAGATTTGAGTTACATGATCAATGTCTTTCCATACGTGTGATTATATTCATTAGATACGAACAGAATGCAATGCTACGAAGTCGTTTTCCATTCGCCAGAGAGAAATGTTTTTCACTCTTCCTAAAAAAAAGGAAGAAAAGAAATCTCCTTTCCTTTGTGACAGAAAATATAATTTATCTTCACATAGCAAATAGCAAGAGGGTGAAGTATAACAGGTTTCGAAGTACAAAAACAGTACAACAAATATGAAAAGAGTAGTTTTTTACTTTTTATCGAAGCATATTAGATGCATTCTCTCTTTGTTATCATTATTATTTTTACTATTACTATTATTATTATTATTGTTGTTGTTGTTGTTGTTTTATATATGCTCGTATATGTATACACATATATGTGTAATATCTATGTAATATGTATGTATATATTTACGTATGTACATGCGAGACAGAGAATAAGAAAAGAAGCCATTGCAGCCGCCCCATCCTCAATCAAAGAAAACGGTCCTTATTTGTTCTCTGTTCTGTATTTGCTTGTGCTTCGTGTTATGAGAAGAACTGGGAGTCGGTGCTGGCGCTGCTGTTATATTTCTTTATGAGCCTTTTTATCAGTATTTCTGAATTTGTTTTGTTTTTGTTTTGTTTGTCATTTTCTGAATTCCACCATTGATAACCTATTGTCCTTCCTTTATGTTAATTCTTATATATTTTTTCTTTGATTAATTTTCCTCCTATTTTTGCCTCATATGAGTCTATAATTAATTTGTGAAGTTAAGAAGGAAATAAAGGAGGGCAACATGAAGGAAAAAGAGAAATAGAGAAAGGAAAGAAGACAAAGAATAATAAAAAGATGACAATTAGTTATTCTATAAGTAGAGAAAAGAAACTGTGTATGAACAAAAAGGAAAAGTGGATTGTCTAATCTATGAAAATATTAGTATAGTCGGTAGGATTCTGACAAAAAAAACTTGTTGGATTTTTGCCAAGATCAGTAGCTGGGACTGAGGAAGTATGAAATATGTACACACACATATCTGTACACACACACAGATACACACAAACAAACAAACACACATATACACACATACACACATATTATATATATATATATATAT
>NW_027216985.1:7500-11354 GCF_042767895.1 Penaeus vannamei | reverse complement strand
AACAACACACACACACACACACACAGACAGACACACACACACACACACACACACACACACACACACACACACAAACACTTTTACTGTATACTATACCCCAATATATTTTCAAATTCTTTCCCTGAAGAGCTGAGACACATTTTTGTTTTATTTAACACCTCCCCCCCCCCTCTCCAATTAAAAATCGATACCCAATACAATGTACCCATTCATCCGGATCAGCTTGCCCCATAAAAAAAAAAAAATACCCCCCTCAAAAAAAAAAAAAAAAAAAAAAAAAAAAAAAAAAAAAAAAGATGACAGTGCAAGTCAAGGATGCACTGTACGTACCTTTAGTGCAGCGAAACAGTAGTGCCAAAGTGCCCAGGGCATTCTTCGAGTACGGAACGGGCACCCTTGAAGCGACTCCACTTTCCCTCTCGCATGCCAATCTCCGTCGGGCTCGGGGTATGGGGTGAGGGGGTAGGGGAGGTTGCTGGGGAATGGGGTGGGGGAGGAAGGGGGAGGAGAGGAGGGGTATTTGGGGGGGAGGAAGGGGGAGGGAGAGGAGGGAGGGGAAGGGAGAGGAGGGGTACTGGGGGGAGGGAGAGGAGAGGTATTTGGGGGGAGGGAGGGGAGGGAGAGGAGGGATATTGGGGGGAGGAAGGGGGAGGAGAACCGGGGAATGAACTGAGAGTATAACCAGGATTGGAGAAATGGGGAATGAAGGGGGTAGTGGAGGAGGGAGGAAGGGAGAGAGAGAGTATAGCTATAAGAGAGAGGGAGAGTTGGGTAGCAGTAGGAGGAGGGAGGAAACTAGGGAGGGAGGGTTGCAGGCTAGCTGAGGAGGAAGGGGAGGGGGGGGGAGGAATTGGGGAAGAGAAGGAGGGAGGAGAGGGAGAGGGAATTAGGGAAGAGAAGGAGGAAGGGGAAGGGGGAGGAATTAGGGAAGAGAAGGAGGGAGAAGGTAGAGAAGGACAGAGAAGATGGAGAGAGAGGAGAAGGTCTGTCTGTCTGTCTGTCTGTCTGTGTCTTGAACATATATGCGTCACTCCAAGCTTATGTGTGTATGTCGATAAGTGTCTGTATGTGCGTGTGTGTGTGTGTGTGTGTGCGTGTGTGTATTTTGGTACCAGCATCTCACACTTCATTTCAACCACGGCAAAGGACGCTCATATCTCTTCCTTTACAGATTATATTTTAGCGAAATGTTAACCGAAGGAATCTGCAACGTAAAGGTATTTTCATACGGGTTGAGGCACAAGCAGAGAGATAGCCTTTTGTGTGTGTGTGTGTGTCATGGAGCGTGTGTGCGTGTTTGTGTTTGTTATGCCCTTCATTGTGCGTGTGTGTGTCTATGTGTGTGTGTGTGTATGTGTGTGTGTGTGTGTGTGTGTGTGTGTGTGTGTGTGTGTGTGTGTGTCATGGAGCGTGTGTTCGTCTTTGTGTTTGTTATGCCTTCACTCGTGTGTGTGTGTGTGTGTGTGTGTGTCTATGCGTGTGTGTGTGTGTGTGTGTTTGTGTGTGTGTGTCTATGTGTGTGTGTGTGTGTGTGTGTGTGTCTATGTGTGTGTGTGCCTGTGTGTGTGTGTGTGTGTGTCTGTGTGTGTGTGTGTGTGTGTGTCTGTGTGTGTGAGTGTGTGTGTGTGTATGTGTGTGTGTGTGTGTGTCTATGTGTGTGTGTGTGTCTGTGTGTGTGTGTGTGTGTGTGTGTGTCTGTGTGTATGTGACTGAGCGTGTGTTCGTATTCATGTTTTTTTTTCATGCGTTCACGTATATGTGTATGTCTATGCGTTCGTGTGTGTGTGCGTGTGTATATGTGTCTGTGCGTGTGTGTATGTGTGACAGTGAGCGTGTCTTCATATCCATATCCTTTAATGCATCCACGTATATGTGTGTGTATCTATATCTATATATCTATCTATATATATATATATATATATGTGTGTGTGTGTGTGTGTGTGTGTGTGTGTGTGTGTGTGTGTGTGTGTGTGTGTGTGTGTGTGTGTGTGTGTATCTTTATCTATATATCTATACGAACCTCTCCACATATATTCAAACTAGGCATAGACGCCTTTTAACATAAATTTCCCGAGACCCATTCCCTCTCAGAACCGAGCCGTCGAAGGCCACCCGACAGGCGCGACCTTATCAGTGAAGCGCAATCTTATCGGAGCCGCTTCGGGAGGACACCGATCGATCCCCGGGCGAGCACAATGAGAGCGGGAGCGACGGACGAACGAGGGAGGAGAGAGAGGCTGAGAGGAGAGATCGAGAGAGGAGAAAGAGGCTGAAAGGAGAGAGAGAGAGAGAGGAGAGAGAGACTGAAAAGAGATAGAGAGAGGGGGAAGAGAGACAAATGAGACAGAGATCGAGAGAGGAGAGAGAGGCTGAAAGGAGACAGGGAGAGTTTGAGATCGAGAGGGGAAAGAGAGAGGAGAGAGAGGGAGAGACTGGGAGAGGAAAGAGAGGCTGAATGGAGACAGAGAGAGGGAGAGATCGAGAGAGGAGAGAGAGGCTGAAAGGAGAGAGAGAGAGAGAGGGAGAGATTGAGAGAGGAAGGAGAGGCTGCAAGGAGACAGGGAGAGATCGAGAGAGGAGAGAGAGGAAAGAGCGATTGAAAGGAGATAGAGAGAGGGAGAGATTGAGAGAGGAAAGAGCGATTGAATGAAGACAGGGAGAGGGAGAGATTGAGAGAGGAAAGAGCGATTGAAAGGAGATAGAGAGAGGGAGGGATTGAGAGAGGAAAGAGAGACTGAAAGGAGACAGAAAAAGAGAGATCGAGAGGAAAGAGAGACTGAAAAGAGACAGAGAGAGGGAGAGATCGAGAGAGGAAAGAGAGACTGAAAGGAGACAGGGAGAGTGAGAGATCGAGAGGGGAAAGAGAGATCGAACGAGAGACAGAGACAGAGAGAGCGAGAGCAAGAGAGAGGAAAGAGCGAGAAGAGAGAGAGACCGAGAAAGGCAAGAGAGTTGGGAGAGAGAGATTAAAGAGCGACCGAGAAAGGACCTAGAGACCGAACGAGAGAGAAAAGAAGAGAAAGAGAGAGAGTGGAAAGAATGACCGAATGAGAGACAGAGAGAAGGAGGAAAGAAAGACCAAGACAGGAAAGAGAGAGGGCCGAGAGAGAGAGAAAATAGAGACCAAGAAAAGACCGAGAGACCAAGAAAAGACCTAAAGACCAAACAAGAAAGACAGAGAGGAGAGAGAGAGGAAAGAGAAACCGAGAAAAGACATGGAGACCGAGAGACCAAGAGACCGAAACAGGAAAGAGAAAACCGAAAAAAACAAGAAAAAGAGAAGAAAGAGAGAACCGAGAAACCAAGAAAAAGAGAGAAAAGACCGAAAGAGGAAAGAGAGAACCGAGAAACCAAGAAGAAGAGAGAAAAGACCGAAAGAGGAAAGAGAGAACCGAGAAACCAAGAAAAAGAGAGAAAAGACCGAGAGACCAAGAGACCGAAAGAGGAAAGAGAGAACCGAAAAAAAAACAAGAAAAAGAGAGGAAAGAGAGAACCGAGAAACCAAGAAAAAGAGAGAAAAGACCGAACGAGAGAGACCGAGAGAGGAAAGAGAGAATCGAGGAACCAAGAAAGAGAGAGAAAAGACTTAAAGAGGAAAGAGAGAACCGAGAGACCAAGAAAAAGAGAGAAAAGACCGAGAGACCGAAAGAAAGAGACCGAGAGAGGTCTCAAGAAACCTTGAACGTCTTAACAGGTCGAGTTCAACTTCTCGGATTGGCATCTCTCTTTTTTCTCTCTTTTATTTATCTTTATTTTCTTTTTTTCGTCTCTTGACCTTCATAGTTGAAATAATAGAAATAGTATTGAAAGCACGAGGTAGTTATATGGCTTGTGGTAATGTTTTATCGTTTTTT
>NW_027216984.1:0-2500 GCF_042767895.1 Penaeus vannamei | reverse complement strand
TTGGCTGGCTTCTTCTCAGACTGTTGCTTGGCTGGCTTAGACTGTTGCTTGGCTGGCTTCTTCTCAGACTGTTGCTTCTCAGACTATAGCTTGGCAGGCTTCTTGGACTGTTGCGTGGCAGTCCCCTCGGGCTTTCTCGAGGCAGTCTCCTCAGTCCGCGTCAGGGGTTTTGCAGGAGACTTGCGGCTGTTCTTCCTCCGCCGCCTCCGCCTCCGTTTCTCCGCTTTAACCCCGGAGAGGGTGTTCTCTTCTTTCGCGAAAAAACGATTGATCAGCGTTTTCACTGCCGTGAAAACTCTATCAAAGTCCATTAGCGCGAACATTAAAAAAATGAACAGGTCACTCCCTAGATACGATATGAAACTGTAAACAAAAATTAAAAATCAAAATGGTCCGCGTGTATGCTTGGGTATTGTGATTGCATCTGTCACCGCCGAGGCCATTTCTATATATATATACATATATATATATATATATATATATATATATATATATATATATATATATACATATATATATATCTTTTCACATTTGTACTATAATTTTCTGTTCACAATTAGTTCCATTTTTTCATTCGCCTATTTAGTTGATATTTATTGTGTTCTCTAGCTCTTTCTTTCTTTCTTTTTAGATGAGAGGGAAACGTGCGACGCGTCTGAGTGTCTCGAGAGGACCCCGCCGTGCCCGTGCCTGCTGAAGGAAGAGGAAGAGGAAGAGGAAGGAAGGAAGACGTGGCTGCTTCCTGGGACCTAGAGAGGGGAGTAGAGAGAGGGAGGTAGAGAGAGAGAGGAAGGTAGAGAGAGAGAGGAAGGTAGAGAGAGAGAGGGAGGTAGAGAGAGAGAGGAAGGTAGAGAGAGAGAGGAAGGTAGAGAGAGAGAGGAAGGTAGAGAGAAAGGGAGGTAGAGAGAGAGAGGAAGGTAGAGAGAAAAGGAGGTAGAGAGAGAGAGTGAGGTAAAGAGAGAGAGTGAGGTAGAGAGAAAGGGAGGTAGAGAGAGAGAGGGAGGTAGAGAGAGAAAGGGAGGTAGAGAGAGAGAGAGAGAGGAAGGTAGAGAGAAAGGGAGGTAGAGAGAGAGAGTGAGGTAGAGAGAGAGAGTGAGGTAGAGAGAGAGAGGAAGGTAGAGAGAGAGAGGAAGGTAGAGAGAAAGGGAGGTAGAGAGAGAGAGGGAGGTAGAGAGAGAGAGTGAGGTAGAGAGAGAGAGGAAGGTAGAGAGAGAGAGGAAGGTAGAGAGAGAGGAAGGTAGAGAGAGAAAGGGAGGTAGAGAGAGAGGAAGGTAGAGAGAGAGAGGAAGGTAGAGAGAAAGGGAGGTAGAGAGAGAGGAAGGTAGAGAGAGAGAGGAAGGTAGAGAGAAAGGGAGGTAGAGAGAGAGAGGGAGGTAGAGAGAGAGAGGAAGGTAGAGAGAGAGAGTGAGGTAGAGAGAGAGAGGAAGGTAGAGAGAGAGAGAGAGGAAGGTAGAGAGAAAGGGAGGTAGAGAGAGAGAGTGAGGTAGAGAGAGAGAGGAAGGTAGAGAGAGAGAGGAAGGTAGAGAGAAAGGGAGGTAGAGAGAGAGAGCGAGGTAGAGAGAGAGAGGAAGGTAGAGAGAGAAAGGGAGGTAGAGAGAGAAAGGGAGGTAGAGAGAGAGAGGAAGGTAGAGAGAGAGAGGAAGGTAGAGAGAGAAAGGGAGGTAGAGAGAAAGGGAGGTAGACAGAGGAAGGTAGAGAGAAAGGAAGGTAGAGAGAGAGAGGAAGGTAGAGAGAGAGAGGAAGGTAGAGAGAGAGAGGAAGGTAGAGAGAAAGGGAGGTAGAGAGAGAGAGGAAGGTAGAGAGAGAGAGGGAGGTAGAGAGAAAGGAAGGTAGAGAGAGAGAGGAAGGTAGAGAGAAAGGGAGGTAGAGAGAGAGAGGGAGGTAGAGAGAGAGAGGAAGGTAGAGAGAGAGAGAGGAAGGTAGAGAGAAAGGGAGGTAGAGAGAGAGAGTGAGGTAGAGAGAGAGAGGGAAGTAGAGAGAGAGAGAGCGAGAGAGGCAGGTCCTCTTGAACTGATATAAATCAGCCTCACTCTAAAAGCCCCATAATCACCATTCAGAAGAGTGATAAGGACTACTTTGGCATTGAAATATAATAGAGATACTGCTGCTTTTATCTTTATAAATGTATATATACTCGGGAATGATGTTTTATTACGAGAGCAAACGAACGAGATAATAACACGAAATAATAACCTTTTAACTGTCCCATTCATGAGGTATGAAACCCTAATGTCATATATCTGCTTATAAGTTCTTTGTCATGTTGCTGAATTAATACTTTAAAATTCATATTTGTTATTGTCAGAATAATATATATATGTATATATATATATATATATATATATATATATATATATATATATATATATATATATATAAAGTTATCACGGGCCTTTATTACGGAATGCACAACATTACTCTTCTTTTAAAACACAAACGATATTTGTCATAATATGCTCTCTAACCTGCCAATGTATGCATGCTGTGTAAAGTTTAATTT
>NW_027216979.1:0-2500 GCF_042767895.1 Penaeus vannamei | reverse complement strand
CTTAGTTCCGCGTTTCTCCAACAGATGGCGTGGCGGTGACCCAAGAGCACGGGGGCAACACCTACAGGAAGTCCCTCAACAATGGTTCATAAAAGTGGGGAATCTTGATGACACATTTTTGTTTCTGATGTGTATCGGTGATGGTGAGATTTCATATTATTAATTATTTTTCTTTTTTGTCGCTCTTTTTGTGTATATATATATATATATATATATATATATATATATATATATATATATATATATATATATATATTTATATATGTGTGTGTGTGTATGTGTGTGTGCGTGTGTGTGTGTGTGTGTGTGCATGTGCGTGTGTGTGTGTGTATGTGTGTGTTTTTATACATATGTATACATTCGTTCTATTAACATGTTCATTTATCTATTTGTCTCTCTCTCGCTCTCTCTCTCTCTCTCTCTCTCTCTCTCTCTCTCTCTCTCTCTCTCTCTCTCTCTCTCTCTCTCTCTCTCTCTCTCTCCCTCCTCCTCCCTCCCTCTCTCTCTCTCTCTCTCTCTCTTTCTCTCTCTCTCTCTTTCTCTCTCTCTCTCTTCCTCCCTCCCTCCCTCCCCGGTTTGTATGCCTTGTTTCTTATCCGAGTCTTTGCGCGTTTCGGATTCACCATTTCTTTGATTCGAAGCTCCGAAATTTCCTCACGTGAACCGCCGTGACTCGACAACCGAATCCCAAGGCTGTCAACACAGGGATTTCCTTTTCCCCTTTTGTGTCGCTCTGGCCATCCTCCGAACATGGATAATTTTTTTTTTTTTTGATCGTTAAAAGCGAGAAGTTGATTTACGCGCTAGATACAAATGCTATTAAGAAAAGATGTATAGTATTGGATAGTTTTAATGATTTATGTTGTTATTGTTGACACTGATTGAAAATACAAATGCTATTAAGAAAAGATGTTTAGCATGGATATTTTTTATGATTTATATTGTTATTGTTATCAATAAAAACGTTGAGGATACAAATGCTATGAAGAAAAGATGTACAACATAGGTGTTTTTTATGATTTATATTGTTATTGTTAACAATAAAAACGCTGGATACAAATGTTATGAAGAAAAGATGTATAGTGTTTATATTTGCGTTTGTAGATGAGGGTGAGCGTTGTGATAAGAAAAATGATGATTATGATGACAGTAATGATGATAAAAAAGATCATTACACTAATGATGATTATTATAAAGGTAGTAATGTTAATATTGATAATGATAATAATGATAAAGATAATGATGATAATGATAATAAGGGTAAAAATAATGATGATAATGATAATGAGGATAAAAATGAGGATGATAATGATAATGATAATAGTGTCAACAATGATATAATAATGATATGGATAACAATAATATTGATGATCATAATAAATACAATGATTATAATAATACTAGAAATAATCATAATAATATTAATTGTGATAATAATGATAATAATGATAATAAAACAAAAACAAATAATAGTTTATTATTATAATTATGATTGTTATTATAAGTATTGCTTACGATAACAAAAATAATGATAATGATAATGAAGATAGTAGTAGTAATAATAATGATAATGATAATAATGATATCCTTAATAATAACAACAACAGTAGTAACAATAATTATAAAAATCATGATAATACTGACAATAAGGATAATATTGATAATGATAATAATAATTATAATAGCATTAATAAAAACAATAATCATGAGAATATCATTATCAGTATTATTATTATGATTATTATTATCACTATTATTATCATCCTGATTATTGTTATCATTATCATAATTGTTAGCATTATTGTTATCAATATTGTTGTTATTATTATCATTATTATCATTATTATCATCAGCATTGTTATTATTATTACCAACATTATCATTATCATCATCATTATCATTACCATAGTTATAATTAGTAATAGTAGTAGCAGGAGTAGTAGTAGTATCATTATCAAAATGATCATTACTATTATTATTATTATTGTCATCATGATTACGGAATTTACTGACGCAATAAATAAAAAAAAATAAAAAGGATGTAAACAAAAAAATAAACAATACTAGATCCGGTTACACAAGCAAGGAATTCTACTTTAAAAAATGTCAGAAAAAACATGAAACTGTCAGTACTTTCAATAACACAATACAGTAAAAAAAGAAAAAAAAAAAAAAAAAAAAGAGAGAGAGAGAGAGAGAGAGAGAGATAAAAAAAAAAGTATCGATTCTTGGAGTGCCTATGTCCATGTCTGTAAAATTCAAGGTTTTATAATTCAAGGTTATATGTGACTGGGAGCTAAAGAATTGTAAAGGAAATATTGAAGCATGACGTCTAAGGCGACAAAACCCTTTATCGGGGATTGCGAAGCACAAAAAAATGTTGATTTTTTGTTGTGTATTTTATCTTTTATTTTTTTTCTCTCTCTTTTTTTTTCTTTCTGCTATATTCACTTGCGTCATCATGACTCTTTTTCCTCTTTGTTCCTCTGTTGTTTTTTTT
>NW_027216978.1:0-2500 GCF_042767895.1 Penaeus vannamei | reverse complement strand
ATCTAATTCCTAACTACGGTTGTTTTATTAGAAGATAAGACAGTGCAGGATTCTTCTTTCGAAATTTCCAATACTCAAGTGAAAATGATAATTTAAAAAAGATGGAAAGAAAAAAAAAGAAAAAAGATTAAAGTGACTAGTCTATTAACTACTATACACCTCATTTATAAAAGCACTAGAGCATCACATGATATTAAGTTAGAAGATACTAATTTACTTTCAACAGTCTTCACAGATGTCGCTTGCTTTCATCACAGGGGACTAATTCCTAAAAGTGCTGATATTTAATGCAATTATCGACAAACAAGGGGGTGGGGGGGGGGGGGCTGGGGATGAGTTAGGAGTGGGGGGGGGGGGGGAGGGTATTTAGGCTATTTAACAGATTATCTGTAAGATTTCTAGGCCTATCGTACCCTCCTCCCTCTTTCTTCCCTTTTCTCCCACTTCTCCTGCTCTTCCTACTCCCTTCTTCCCCTGTCTTTCATTCCTCTCGTTCGCTTTTATACTCTTTCTTCCCCCCTCCTCCCCTCCCTTCTCATTGGTAATAACAGTATTAATGGGGAAAAATAATAATTATTACAACTTATTTGCGTTACTGTGCATGACGGGAAAATGCCATACTGTAATGTCCTTTTTAACACAAATTGTCTCTTCACACTATATCTATCAACTTTTTCCATTCTTCCCTTCTTCACAAACTATCTACTCCCCATCGACTATGACTCTATCAACATGTCAAAGACGAACCTAACGTCGTGTCATGTTCACACACTCTCAGCCTCCGTATTCTTTGGCTTTTAATTAAGGTGTCATTCGGGCGTTTGACACACGGGGGTCGGGTGTCACGTCGAAGTCAATGGAATATGCTGTGTTACCTGCAACCTTATGCAATCTTCGCGTTGAGACTGGATGTTGCAGTTATGGTTCTCGGAAATAGATTCTAATTTTAGCGCTTTTAGTTTCCGACTTTGTTTTCTGTTAATTCTATTTTATTTTTTATTTATTTGTTTTATGGAATTGCCGGGTTACAGACACCCCGGGACTGTAGGCGGGGCAACAGAACCGCATAAAACAGAGGAACCTGCAGACGAACAACCTGCGCAGAGCATTTGATTTTAATCAGTCACCACTTTCAAAAATTTGGTAAAATGTAATATAAATGGATTTTAAAGACCTACGAGTAAGGCACAAGTAGCTGCGCAGAAGAAAAGCCGGGTGTTCATTCAAACGATAATCACGGATGACATACGAAAAACCGCCATAGATCTGTGACGAAGGATGACGTCATGTTTCCCTGAGCTGTGTTGATTTACGTAAGTCCTTATTTGGATTTTCTGGGAGGATAGAAAATTAATAGTAAGCGAAAAAAATATTGTAAAGACATTTTATGTTCTTTCCCTAATTACCTACATACACAAAATATCCTGGGAACAGAACGTGAGCAATACATGTCCCACAGAATCATGTGCGAATAGGCCGTTTCGAAGACTCCGCTCAACACACGTTCGAATTTTTTGTGACGGAAACTTGGCATGAAATTTTCTGTTTTTGCTCTTTTTTTATAATTTGAAAACAAAATTTTACACAATTTTACTAAACTTTGCACGTTCCGTAAATCATAAGATACAAAAGGTAGCTAAAATTTCTTATTCTATCATTCCAATATAATAAATATTCGAACAGGTAAAAAGATTCACTGGCTTGGAAAAGTATCCCCTGATGTCAAAGTTTCTTTTTCCACTTAATCTAAGAAAAATGGAAACATTTTATGTCTACGAAATTCTGGACGGTAGATGGCACGGATGTAACTATTATGAATTCGCCTGCTGCCACGAAAAATAAATTGCAGCGGTGCCACGTTTCCTTAAAAATATTTGAAAGTATTTTCTTCGTGATGTGAGATTTTATCTTAGCTTGCCCCTCATTAGAATTAATAGAAAAAAACTGAAGCAAACCATTCACAAAGTAGGGAGACAGTACATAAAAATAATCGGAATATATATTTTTTAACTCCGTAGACCCCGCCATGCACACTCAAGGCAGAGAGACGGAAGCTGGGGCTCGACAGGATGACACGTGGTCGCCTACTGTATGCTTTTTCCCTTTTGTAATTTACGTCATTTGCTTTCGATGCGGTTCACACTACGCCTGCGGATATCACCTGTGGTCAGATATAAAAAGGTGAGGATAATTTTAATGTTTTGTTATAGAAGTAGCCGTTATTCTCAGAGTAAAACATTGGAACACGCGCACGCACGCCCCAACGCACTCCCGCACGCACGCACGCAAATACATACTTACAAAGACACATGTACCCATACATCAACAGCCGCACGCACACGTACATAACTTTTATACATTGAGATCATGTACTTACGATGATAAGGTGAAGTAGGCCTATAGCAATTATAAATGGCGACAGCATGCAATCACATTCTCTTTTAAGATTGTGTCAACGTCACTAACTTCTTGATTATTAGATTCCTCATTAGCCAATTTC
>NW_027216976.1:0-7500 GCF_042767895.1 Penaeus vannamei | reverse complement strand
GAAGGAAGGGGGAGGGAAGAGGGGAAGAGGGGAGGAGGAAAGGGGGAAGAGGAGGAGGGGAAGAAGGAGGAAGGGGAAGGAAGGAAAGGCTTGAAGAGAGGAGGGTGTGGGGAGGGTGAGGGAAGGAGGAAGATGAGGGAAGGAGGGAAAGAGAAAGAAGGCAGGAGATCCGTAGAAGGGGAAGGGGGAAGGTAAGGGAAAAAGGGGGTGGGGAGGGGAGGGGAAAGGGGGAGGGAGGGGGTATCCAAGTGGGAGAGGGGATAAAGAGATGGATTTCGGAGAAGGGGGAGGAGGAGAGGAAGGGGGAGGGTTGAAGGACATCGAGAGGAGTGAGGGGAAGGATGAGGCAGGGGGGGAGGGGGGGGAGGGAATTCCAGAGGGAGCCAAGGGGGGAGGGGGCTATAAAAGGATAATGACCGTAGCGGAATTGTCTCATCTTCTCTCCCTTATTCACCTCCTTTCTCTTCCCCTGTCTCCTATCTCCTCTCTTCTGTCTCTCTGTCTGCACTCCTTTCACCCCATTTTACTTCCTCCTTTTCCTCTCCCTCTCTTCTCTTCTCCTCCCTCTTCTTCATCATCTCTTCCTCTCAGAATCTTTCCTTTCTCTTTCCCTGTCTCCTATCTCCTCTCTTCTATCTCTCTGTCTGCACTCCTTTCACCCCATTTTACTTCCTCCTTTTCCTCTTCCTCTTTTCTCTTCTCCTCCCTCTTCTTCATCATCTCTTCCTCCCAGAATCTTTCCTTTCTCTTCCCCTGTCTCCTATCTCCTCTCTTCTATCTCTCTGTCTGCACTCCTTTCACCCCATTTTCCTTCTTCCTTTTCCTCTCCCTCTCTTCTCTTTTCCTCCCGCTTCTTAATCTTCTCTTCCTCTCAGAATATTTCCTTTCTCTTCCCCCGTTCTCCTATCTCCTCTCTCTTCTATCTCTGTCTGCACTCCTTTCACCCCATTTTACTTCCTTTTTTCTCCCTCTCTTCTCTTCTCCTCCCTCTTCTTAATCTTCTCTTCTTCCCAGAATCTTTCCCTTCTCTCCCTCTCTCCTATCTCCTCTCTTCTATCTCTGTCTGCACTCTCTTTCACCACATTTTACTTCCTCCTTTTCCTCTCCCTCTCTTCTCTTCTCCTTCCTCTTCTTCATTTTCTCTTCTTCCCAGAATCTTTCCCCTCTCCCTGTCTCCATCTCCTCTTCTATCTCTGTCTGCACTTCTTCCTTTTCCCTCTCCCTCTCTCTTCTCTTCTCCTCCCTCTTCTTCCTCTTCTCTTCCTGCCAGAATCTTCCTCTTTCTCTCCCCCTCCCCTTCCTCCTCCACTCCCTCCCCTCCCCCTCTGTACTTCTGCAGATGAGAAGGCTTCGACCTCCACTTCCTTCTTTCTTTCCTCCTCCTCCTCCTCCTCCACCTCCCCTTCCCCTGTCCTCCTCCTCCCGTCTTACCCTTCCCCCGTCCCTTGCCCTCCTCCTCCTCCTCTTCCCTCCTCCCCTTCTCCTGTCCTCCTCCTCCTCCTCTTCCCCTTCCCTTCCCCCTGTTCCTCCACCTCTCCCCTCCACCCTGTCCTCCTCCTCCCTCCTTCCATCCAGCTCCTGTTCCCACCCTCTCCCCCCCCTTCTCCTGTCCTCCTCCTCCTCCTTCCATCACCCCTCCTGTTCCCACCCTCTTCCCCTCCCCTGACCCTCCTCTCCTTCTCCCTCCTCCTTCCATCCCTCGTCCTTCTCCCCCCCTCCCCTCCCCCCTGTCCTCTTCCTCCCTCCCCTTCCTCCTCCTTCTCCCTCCCCCTCCTTCTCCTCCCCCTCCCCCTCTCCCCTCCCCCTCCCTCCCTCCTCCAACTCCCTCCATTCTTCTTTGGATGAAACTTTTTTTTTTTTTAGATGTTTATCTGGGTTCGAGAAGTCTTTACTCTTCGTCTCCTTCTCTTCCTCTCTTTCTTTATTGTTCTATATTGTTCTTTCTTTTTTGTTCGTTTGTCTGTGTAATCTGTCTGTCTGTCTGTCTGTCTGTCTGTCAACTAATCTATTTATCTGTCTAATTTTCTTTTTTTCTTTCTCTCTCTCTCTCTCTCTCTCTCTCTCTCTCTCTCTCTCTCTCTCTCTCTCTCTCTCTCTCTCTCTCTATATATATATATATATATATATATATATATATATATATATATATATATATATATTTATCTTTCTTTTCTTTCTTCTCTCTCTCTCTCTCTAATCTCTCTCTCTCTCTCTCTCTCTCTCTCTCTCTCTCTCTCTCTCTCTCTCTCTCTCTCTCTATATATATATATATATATATATATATATATGTATATATATATATATATTTATCTTTCTTTCTTTCTCTTTCTCTTTCTCTCTCTCCCTCTCCCTCTTCCTCCCCCTCTCCCTCTCTCTCTTTCTCTTTCTTTCCCTCTTCCTCCCTCTCTCTTTCTTTTCCCTTCCTCCATGTCTCCCTCCCTCGCTACTCTAATAAATAATAAAAAAACGAATCGACATGAAATAAATCACAAGTCAAATTTAACTGTAAAAAAAAAAAAAAAAAAAAAAAAAAAATCAGTCAACACTAAATTGCATAAAATTTTGGATTCCATCGCGAATTTTAAACAAGTACATAAATCAATCCTTCTCTCATGACCACCTGTCATATGACCTGCGATCTGTCATGCGCTCCTGTCATGATTTGGCGTGCTGTCATACGGTCGATGCCACGGCTGGGTGACATATTATGAGTGGTGGGCTGTCGTATGATGTTCTTATTGTCAGCTGTCATAGTTGTGAAACCTGTCATATGGTCCTGTCATTTTTGGTAAGTTGTCAGATCATATTGTCATCTAATTAAGAAACATTAACAACAATAATGATAATAACAGTAATGATAACAACAATAATGATAATTACAGTAATAATAATAATATGAATATCAATGATAATGATAATAGTGATAATGAAAGGAGAGGAAGAAGATAAAGAGGAAAATAAAGAGAAGAAAGAAAACAAAAAGAAAATAAGAAGAAATGAGAAAACGAAGAACAAAAAGAGAGAAAAAAAGAAAGCGATAAAAAAAGACAAAAAAAAAAAAAAAAAAAATCGAAGAAAACGACCAAAAAAAAAGAAAAAAGAAAAAAGACGAAATAAACAAAACGAAAAAAACAACAACAAAAAAGCTAAATATAAGAAAAGAGAAAAAAAAGCAAAAACCACGACAAAAAAGACGAAAGAAACTAAAACGAAAAAACAACAACACAACAACAACCAAAAAACAAAAAAGATAAAGATAAGAAAAAGATAAGAAAAAAAAGCAAAAAACCGAAGAAGTACACCCTCGACGTGCAACATTGCAACTTGCATAACTCCCTTTGAGAGCCTGACCTCATTCACGAGACTCCGGTCATTAAAAAAAAAGTCAATTCGTCAACATTTCTAATTACGGAGAGAGTGAATGCTGCCAGGGAGTGATATTGGTGAGGGGGTGGTGAGGGGGTGAGGGTGGGGTGGGTGGTGGGGGTGGTGGGGGTGGTGGGGGATGGGGTGGTGGGGGTGGTGGGGTGATGGGGCAGGGTGGGCAGGGTGGGGGTGGTGGGGTTGGGTGGGGTGAGGGTGGTGAGGGGGAGTGATATTGGTGAGGGGTGGTGAGGGGGTGAGGGTGGTGGTGAGGGTGGTGAGGGTGGTGGTGAGGGTGGAGGAGGGTGGGGGTGGTGGTGAGGGTGGTGGAGGGGGTGGTAGTGAGGGTGGTGAGGGGGGTGGGGGTGGTGGGGTGGTGAGGGTGGTGAGGGGTAAGTGGTGAGGGTGGTGAGGGGGTGGGGTGGTGGGGGTGGTGGTGAGGGTGGTGGGGTGGTGGGGTGGGGGCAGTGGGGGTGGGGTGGGGGTGAGGGGAAGGATGCAGGTAGGGTGGGGGTGAGGGGGTGGTGAGGGTGGGGGTGGTGGTGGGGGTGAGGGGTGGTGGGGGTGGTGGGGGTGGTGGGGGTGAGGGTGGTGGTTGATGAGGATAATGATGATTGTGATGATGAGGATGATGATGATGATGGTGATGATTATGGTGGTGAGGATTATGAGGATAATAATGATGATGGTGGTGGTGGTAGTGTTGTTGGTGATGATAATAATGATGATGAAGGAGATGATGGTAATAATCTTGGTGGTGGTGACAGGGTTGATGATGATAATGATGATTATGATAATGGGGATGCAGTTTCTGATGGTGATGCTGATGATAGTTATGGTGGTAATGATTATACTAATGATGATGATAATAATGGTGATAATAATGATAAAAATCATAAGAATGATAATGGTAATATTGATAATGACAATAATGATAATAACTATAATAATAATAATAATAATGATAATATCAATAATAATAATAGTAATAGTAATGATAATAATGATAATAATGATAATGATAGTAATAATAATGAAAATAATAATAACAATAATAATAATAGTAAAAGTAACGATAACAATGATAGAAATAAGAATACTGACTTTAAAAATAACAATGATGATAATGATGAAGATAATAATAATACCAATGACTAAAACCAACAACAATAAAACCGACACAAAAAAAACAAAAAACGATAATAATGACGACGATTACGACAACGACAACAATAACAAGAGGCTATTCTAAAAAGTTATATTCTAAAGAGAAAGAGAGAGAGAGAGAGAGAGAGAGAGAGAGAGAGAGAGAGAGAGAGAGAGAGAGAGAGAGAGAGAGAGAGAGAGAGAGAGAGAGAGAGAGAGAGAGAGAGAGAGAGAGCGAAAGCGAGAGAAAGAGAAAGAGAGAAAGAGAGAGAGAGAGAGAGAACGAGAGAGAGAGAGAGAGAGAGAGAGAGAGAAAAGATACTTAAGAAAATACCCCATGAAAGACGCTGACCTTCTGAAACACCTTAGAACTTGGGCGAAGATTTTTCCCAACGTTAGAGGACATTGCAGAAAAGGAACAAGTCAGGAAGAAAGTCATTCTGATTTGCGGAGACGGACGCTAGGGACTCCGGGGAATATGAAAGTAGGATGATTTAAAAAGGATGAGGAGGAGGGGGAGGGGGATGAGGGGGATGAGGGGGAGGGAGGGAGGGGGAGGGAGGGGGTGGAGGAGGGGGGGGAGGAGGGGATGTGGAGGAGGAGGAGGATGGGGGAGGAAGTGAGAGGGGGAAGTGGAGGGGGGAGGAGGGGATGGAGGAGGGTGGGTGGAAGTGGAGGAGGAGGAGGGGGTGGGAGTGGAGGAGGAGGGGGGGGGAGTGGAGGGAGGAGGGGGATAGGGGGAAGGGAGGAGGGGAAGGGAGGGAGGAGGATGAGGAAGAGGAAGAGGAGGATGAGGAGGAGGATGATGATGATGATGAGGATGAGGAGGAGGGGAGGGGAAGGAAGAGGGGGAGTGGAAGGGGGGAGAGAGGAGGAGTAAGGAGGAGGAGGGAAAGGAGGAGGAGGCGGAGTAAGGAAAAGGAGGAGGAGGGAGGTGAAGAAGGAGGGGAAAAGGAGGGGAGGAGGAGGAGGAGGAGGAGGATGGGGAGGAGGGAAGCGGAGGAGGAAGAGAGGAGGAGGAGGAGGAGGAGGAGGAAGAAGAAGAAGAAGGAAGAAGAAGAAGAAGAAGAAGAAGAAGAAGAAGAAGAAGAAGAAGAAGAAGAAGAAGAAGAGGAAGAAGAAGAGGAAGAAGAAGAGGAAGAATAAGAAGGAAAAGTAGAAGAAGAAGAAGAGGAAGGAAAAGAAGAAGAAGAAGAATGGAAAAGAAGAAGAAGAAGAAGAAGAAGAAGAAAAAGAAGAAGAAGAAGAAGGAAAAGAAGAAGAAGAAGAAGAAGGAAAAGAAGGAGAAGAAAAATGTGAAATGCAGGATGAAAAATATGACAGAAATTTGTGTATTGAGTATTTGCTTTTTTTACTCCTTGTTTGCTTTCAATTTGGTATTTTTCTCGCTTTTTCAGACTCGTTATTTTTGCTTTCATCTTTTTACTCAACTTTTCTCTCTCTCTCACTCACTCACTCTCTCTCTCTCTCTCTCTCTCTCTCTCTCTCTCTCTCTCTCTCTCTCTCTCTCTCTCACTCACTCACTCACTCACCACTCACTCACTCTGTCTCTATCACTCTCTCTCTCTCTCTCTCTCTCTCTCTCTCTCTCTCTAATCTCGCTCTCTCTCTCTCTGTCTTCCATTTCTATCTCTAAGATTTTCTCGCCTTCCATCCATCTCTCTTTTTCTCTCCTTTCTCCTACCCCCCCCCTCCCCGGGCCAATGGATATTTTTCTACGTCTTTTCCTTTATCCTCGTCTCTCTCTTCCTCTCATTTTTCATTTCCCTAACCCTTTATTTCCCTCCTCCCCTCTCGCTCACATACATTCGCACTCTCTCACTTCTACTCTCACTCCCTCTATCTCTCTATGTCTGTCTCTCTCTCTCTCTCAATCTCTCTACTTACTCTACCTTCAACTCACCCCTTACTCTCTCTTTCTGTCCCTCTACCTGTCTCTCCTTCTCTCCTTTCTTCGCTCTTTCTCTCCTTTCTTCCCTCCTTCCCTCCCTTCTTTCCTCCTTCCAACTCTCCCGCCTATCATCTATACGCCTTTCTCTTGCTTTCTCCCTTTCTCTCCTTCCTTCCTTCCTTCTCCTCCCTCCCTCCCTCTCTCCCTTACTGTACGCACTTTTTTGTTGGCTGTGGTCATAAAGATCAAATGATGTTGTTCTCTTTGTTCATCTTCTTTCTCTCCGTTCTTTGATCTTCGCTCTCGATCTATTTTTTCCTTTTTTCGCGTTTTCCGTTTTATTAATTCCTTTTCATTTAGTTTCGTCAAATCAACTTCGTCGATGTAATTTTGTTTGAGACTTATTTGTTTAAAAAATATCGTTCTACTAATTTCTATCCATTTAATTTCTTAATTTTATTCATTTTCACAAATTTTCGTTCATTTTCATACGTTTAATTACTTAATGGCATTCATTTTCGTTATTTTTCGTTCATTTTCATCCATTTCATTACTTACTGGCTTTCATTTCCATTAATTTTCGTTCATTTTCATCCATTTCATTACTTAATGGCATTCATTTCCATTCATTTTCGCTCATTTTCGTTCATTTTCATTTATTTGATTCCTTTTCACAAACAACCAAATTGAAACCTGGACCGTAAAGGGTTTTGTGTCTCGTTTGCTTCAGTTAATATGTTTAGGATGTATGAAGTTAATAAAAAATGGAATTAAGATAAAAAAACAGTAATGAACATGAAGATAGTTAAAAAAATAACATTAATGATGATAATGATGATAATAAAAACTTTCGTACCAATGAAAAGGATGATAATGATGGTGATGATGATAATGATGATAATAACAATGATAACAGTAATGATAAAAATGATAATAACAGCAATACCATCATCTTAATTGCAATGATTGTAATGATACTGATATTCATTATTACGAGAATAGTTATGCTAGTAATAGAAGTTATATTAGTGATGATAATAATACTAATAGAAATAATAAAATGATAGTAACAATAAGAGTTCAGACAACAGCAACAACAA
>NW_027216975.1:0-11312 GCF_042767895.1 Penaeus vannamei | reverse complement strand
TCCCTCTGCAGAACTGGATCAGCTGGGGTTTCAGCTATGAGTCGGAGACCAAGGACAACACGGTGATGCACATGACCTTCTTCTGCTCCGTTACGCTGTGCCTAGTATTTGGTGGCTTCATCTGGGCCTACATGCCTGATTACAGGTACAGATTTATTGAATTATTTATCTGATGTATGCAAATATTAATAGGGGTATGTCATTAGTTTTCTGTTATAGTTTGGAGGTTTTCCATTATTTTTTCTTCTCCTCTTTCATTTCTTAGTTTTTTTTTCTTTTTACTCTCCTTACCTTTCCTCGTATTTAAATCATGAAATAGGTTGTCTTGAGATGATCCAACAGTAATATGGTCTTCTGGCAAGTTTGGTGGCAATCATTTAAGCCTATAGTAGCCTTTGGAAGAAGAGTTACCTTAACGACAGTGTATTAAAATTGCTGGAAGAATTTGTGGTCATTATTCAGGTTGAAAGATAGTAATATTCCTTTGTTTATGATTGGAGTCTACTTCTTGTGAGCACTGCATTGTTGTATTTAAGTGTTGTGCAAGGGGCAGTGAACATGGAAAGTCATGTCTCATGATTTATTTTTCTTCGTACAAACATTTAATCTCCATTTGTTTACTGTCCTGTGGGTATATGTTACTGAATTTTTCCATCCTCTTAGCCAGGGTGCTAAACTGGGGGCATGTGAATTTTGGTGTTGGTTTGAGACTTGATTGCGTAGTATTTGAATTTATTTTAATTTATTCCACATTTGGGTAGCTTGTTTGATTATTAACTAGCACTATTATTCCATAGTTTGAAACTAGTTTTATGTACTACCCTAGACTTACATGGACAAAAGTAAAAACAATGGTATTTCACCCTTTATCACAAATGATAACTCTTTTTGCCTCGTGTAACCAAATACAGAATTACAAATTATGGTATCTTGCTATTTATAGCTAAAGTATGTCCAAGCTATCAACATCTTGTGAAGTCATACTAGCAGCTAATAGGACAGGTGATGATTCTTTGGACATTCAAGGGAAGGTGTTTGTGACCATATTAGGCAGTCCATTAGGGATCTAGAAACATTAAATGGTGAAGACCCTTGCTTTAGGGCTTAGAGGTAAGTGTGGTATCAAAACTTCATGTTCTCAATTTCCCCAGGCTAAGGGAAGGGGAAATTCTTGCAGAAAGCCCTCTGACCAAGCCTTGTTTGTTTCAGAATGGTTGACTGGGCACAGCGAGAGGGCTACCTGGAGCTGAGACGACGAGAGGCTGAGGGACTCCCTTTGATCGACCCGAACCTGGTCAGTGTTGACAAATTTGAGCTGCCAGAAGACGAAGAGCTGGGCGACACCGAGATTATCATCTAAAAAAGAAAACCTGTTTAGGAGAATAGTGTCATTTCTTTTGCTTCAGAGAGCATCTGAGATTCCCCATATTTGTGCCCAAACAGGTGTTAGTATTTATTGTAATTTTTACATATTTCCTTGCAGGTGTTATGGAATGCAAGAAATCCTTGGTGTCCATTTTGTAAATATCAATATGTTTAAATGAAATATATATGCACCACACAGTTCTTATCTGGTATTTTATTATCTTTTTCCCCGACCATAAAATGTAAAAACCAACTCCTATTAACTTAACCCAGTAACGATGTGTCCCCCCACATATGAGCCCCGAAAAAAAAATTGCTTGGCATCCCGCCAGTTTGACGCTGTATCGGGACTCAGCAATCATCTGCTTCCATGCCGCAGTGTCTAAATTTCTATAAAACCCTCATGATGCCCAGGAATGAAACTGTGGCAGAGAATTTTTGATAACAAAAGAAAAGTACAAATGAGATGCTATACTATTTAACTGGAAGATGACTTTTTTACGCGACTGTCTGGTTAAAAGTAATGTAAAAATGAACTCGCAGGTTTAGAACTATAATTGGTCCTGTGCATCCTAATAGGGTCCACATTCTTTCATACAAAATACAGGCATTCTTCAGTGCAATAGTATATTACTTTCCTTAAAACTAAACCAAGTGATCTATTTTATACTAATAATAGTAGCCTTTCAAAAATTTTAAGAACATTATTGCAATAATTATTAGTTAAAACTAAAGTAAAATTTAGGAAAAAATGAATGAAAGGAAGAACATGTAGTCTGCACAAGAATTCTCTATCATCAATTTCCACCTCTTGGTTAATAGCTCTCAATACTGTTGACTGTTTAAACCTTTAATTTTCTCTACTCAATGCTTATAAACAGACAAGTTTCAAGACAAAATTATTATCAATATGAAAATAATTATTAAATGTGTTGTCACCATGAAAGTTTAAACTGAACAATGTAAACCCAATGTCACTGTATTTAAGTGTTTTAAGAAGTATTGATTTATGGAAGGTGTCTACACATAAATCACTCCACATATGCTTAGCACCAAGTAGTTAATCAATAGATCTGGTGACCTTCAGTTATTTGTTTTTTACTAATGCCATTAATATTGATGATACCATTTTAAATATGATTATTATAATGTAACTGACATTACTAAAAGCAATACAAGAGAAAGGAGAATATTTCTGAATTTCAAGGAAAAAAAAAAAAAAAACGGGCAAGGTCACCACTGAGGCTATTGCTATCACGACCCAAGTATTTTGGAGCCAACCGCATGTAAAGAAAATGAATAAACCAAATTCACAGTGGGGATAGCATGTACAGCCTGCAACAAAAGCGGTGACGCCTCGCTAGTCCTGGGCTCGGTGAGATCATGCCCTTCTTGCCTTGATAGGAGGCCCACGTTCAAACAACTAGGGCATAGTTAGGGTAGTTCGAATGAGGTGAGGGGAAAGTACGGAAATCAGGCTTAGAGCAGCAAAAATGACAAATATACATGGAGAGAGAGAGGGATCACTTTTATTCCTGTTTAGTTGTTAATTTAGTGGATATATTGGAAACCTGTCTTAAGAAATAAATTATCGTTCATTTCGAAAATGATTATCAAGAAATCTTATTACATCGTTTTATTCCAATTCCTTATCATATTTTCTACATAAAAAAAAAAAACATTTAATATGAATACAGTTCCAACATATTCGTCAAACAGAAATATCCTACATTCATATATGAAGGATGTATATTAATATATGGCTCTGTATTATCCTAAGCAGCTACTCTTACTTATATCACCTGGATCCACTATTTTGATGATGGTAAATTTGATATGTTATTTGGAAAAGAACATATGACTAGTTAATACGACATTTTATTTCCAGATATTTACAATTATTTGTCAAAGTAACAAAATTAATAAGTAAAAGGCGGATATCGAAAGCAATGGGTTTCTTGAATAGTTTGGAGTGGAAAACACCGACAAGGTGTTGGGCACCAGCCGCTGAAACGACAAAGAAAGGAGTATAGTCAAGGTTAAGGGAATATCCCCTTAACCTTGGGTAAAGTGAAGTTTGACTCGAACTTTCGCGGGGTGAGTCAGCAAGCGTGAACCGGGAAAGGGGTTTGCTGGGAAGTGCCCAGGCCTAAAGACTCAATAATTTGATACTAAAAGATATATTACTAGTACAAGTTTCGCACCTGCATCCTATATACCCCACCATTATATTAATGCACCGCTGCACACATTCATTGTTTTTCTTTTTACAACATTCATTTTCACCAAGTTTCGGAAATATAATAAATTAGGCTGACTGACAATGCACTTTAAATTAATTTGTATCTCAAAAATAACAATGCTATGATAGGCATTAATACTTTCTGTAAGTATATGATTGCATGGCACAAAACCAAGTGGCCCATCACACTCAAGTTGACCCCAACCATGCTTCGCGATTCATGAACGAGACTGGGTCACGGTTCGTAGATACCCAAACGAAATAGGAAAACAAGGGAATTGATACCTATACCTTTACAGCCCATTACCCTCAGTTTTGCAGCCAAAGCCATTTATTAATGTTTGGTAGCCCAAGAGGCTCTTAGACGATGCATTATTCACACCCACAAGTATTACCCACAGTGTGTGTGTGAGAAAGAGGGGAAGAGTAAGTGAGAGGGAGAGAGGGGGGGGGGGGGAAGAGTGAGTGAGGG
This sequence comes from Penaeus vannamei, assembly GCF_042767895.1. NCBI lineage: Eukaryota > Metazoa > Arthropoda > Malacostraca > Decapoda > Penaeidae > Penaeus > Penaeus vannamei. Next base: position 7,233 of record NW_027216975.1, on the reverse strand, counting down.
AGAGAGGGGGGGGGGGAGAGTGAGAGAGAGGGGGGAAGAGTGAGTGGGGGAAGAGAGAGAGAGAGAGGGGGGGGGGAGAGAGAGTGAGAGGGAGAGAGGGGGGGTGCAGACACTAGCCTCAATAAGATGGGACTGAAACAGCCAAAAACACTCCTTGCTTTGTCTAGCGAATCAATCATCCCCTTCCTAACTATGTTCAGGCTGTTTGAACGTGGGCCACCTTTCAGGGCAAGAAGGGCAAGATCTCTCCAAGCCCAGGTCTGGCAAGGCGACTTCACTTTTGTTGTTGGGTGTACTTGCATTCCATCCCAGCAGTTTCAGGGTAATAATATACTCAGGTTTTCTTGCAAACTGCAGAAATTGTGTGTGCAGTAATTTACCAGTCATTCTCACTTGCCTGACCCCCCAACCTGTTGATCCTTTCGGAATCCCTTACCTTTTCCTTTGGCAACTTATTCTCCTTCCTCAGACACACATCCTCCATCTGATCTAATCGCCCTAATCCCTTAACTTCTTCCCATTCTAACCCTTACCTTGTACTACACACCACCAGCTCCCCCTCTCTACACTTCACTACCGAAACACCCTCTGATAATGTTAAACCTCTTCATTAGCTTATTCCCAACCCTTTTTACCTCTTTACTTTCCTGTAGTTCTGTAGTTCTATATGACCTTGATGTCTATCACATTTTTGTTATAATCTTCAACCATTTACCAGTATGTTCTTAGAACTGCAAGGCATTTAAAGTTAGGGTTGGGTTGGATTGGATTAGGTTGTTTTTTGTAGAATTCAAACAATTTCATATTTATTGTAAATCTACACAACTTTCTTACATTGCCATAATTTATCTGAAGAATGGCTGATGGCCATACTTCAAAAGAACTATAATATGAGCAAGTGACAGAACAGAACACAAGGATTCAGAGTGGCTTGTGGGTGGGTTGTATGTGCAGTATCTTGACAACAGGATGTTCACACGCTCCACAAAGCATGTTCAATGGATCCTGTGACCTGTAATATTAGTACATTATTTCTAAAGCATTGAAAGATTCTTCATACATCTTAATACAAATTCATCAGAATTTTCGGTGAAGGTTTGTCGTCAAGACACTCAGTTGGTGATGCATAATTTGTCATCATTTCTAGCCATTCCTATAGGAACAAAATTTCCTCTCAATAAACACTACAAATGATGTATTTCCACTTCAGGGAAAGACCCTACCTTGCTTACTTTGGAGTACAATCTTCCATTTTTCTGTGGTCATCTCAGCCAAGGTACACCAATGAGCTTAATTCACTAGGTACTGCTGTGCTCATATTCATACCTGAAAATAAATTAAACTAATGAAATGTTAACATCTAACTTCTCATCTTACATTTACTATATGCAGTTGTCAGATATAGGTATTCAAAACTCAACATGGCCATCTGTGTGGTGCATGGTGTCTCATCATTTTCAGTAATACACTAATGAAAACCATTCATAAAACATTTTTGAAAGATTTTAAAGAAAAGGAAGGAGGCTACATACCTTGCCAAACTTGCATAAAGCTCAAAGTGCCTTGTGGCTTTGTTGTACATGCATTCTTCCTCAGCAAGATGCACCCACATTCAACTGCATATTCAGATGACCTGTAAATGTATTTCTATTAATTTTAACCTCTAAATGAACTTCATTATCTATTACGAGTAACACTCAGAATTTTCGGTGTAGGATTGTCGTCAAGACACTCGGTTGGTGATGCATAGTTGGTCATCATATCAAGCTATTTTTCAATGTTTTAGGAACCTAGTAGTTACTCAGCTCTAAACAGTAGTTGTTACCATAAAGGATTGAATTAATGCAAACAATGGATTCTTACCTTGCATGCATTCCAGCACAATTATGGTCTTTTATAGGCATGCGAGTGTAGGTGCACTGATGACCCATTTCACTGGCAGTAATGCAATGATCAGCATCTGAAGATATACAAGGTTGTCAAAAATACTCTCATTCCACTCCATACAAATATGATATAAAGTTATCAGATATAGGTATTCAAAACTCAACATGGCCATCTGTGTGGTGCATGGTGTCTCATCATTTTCAGTGCTATACAATTGAAATTCAAAATGAAATATACTGATTAGGATTATTAAAAAGTGAAAGTACAAAGGCTACATACCATGGTTAAAGCCTGCACAATATGCACAGGTTTAGGAAAGTTCACAATGACTTGGGTTTGCTGTATAAGAAACCTTTGACAACTGGATGTTTGCCAGTTCTCCTGCACAACAAACTGATGTAACCTGCAAGAGTATTCAAACATTAATTCTAGCCTCTAGACAGGCATCAATATTACTACTCATCTGTAAACTCAGAATTTTCGGTGTAGGTTTGTCGTCAAGACACTCGGTTGGTGATGCATAATTGGTCATCATATCAAGCTATTTTTCAATGCTTTAAGAACCTAGAAGCTACTTTGCTCTTTACAACAATGAAATTATATTAATATTTCAAGGAAAAAAAAAATAAAAAAAAGCAATTTTCTTACCTTGCTTGCCCTCCAGCACAACCACTTGGTTCTTCATAGGCATTTCAATTTACTATACTGCTGAGCTTGTTTTACTGGCAGCAACTACTGCTATCTTCATATCTAAAATGACACAGGGTTGTTAAAAAATGCTCACATTACACAGCATACATATTTAAGATTGAAATCATCAGATATTGGTATTTAAATCTCAACATAGCAATCTGTGTGGTGCATGATGTCTCATCATTGTTTAATTTTAACATTTCTGCCTACAAGAAAACAGGATTTTAGGAATTCTTACCCCCCCCCCTTAAAAAAAAAAAAACTGCAGATTATACCAAAACTTACTTTATGCAAACTGCAAACAGTTCCATCCTTAGGCTTCTCTAACAGCACCTGCAAATAATGAATGCACGGTAAGCTTGAATCCATAATACATTTTACTTAATCCTAATTCTTTACAAATTCACATATCAAGGTTATTCTACGAAATTTAAGGAACTCACCTCAGACTTTTCTTGTGCTTGAAGACCGGCCCACTGGCTGCTGCGTTCCTCTTGCAATATCCAGGACCTGTTAAGTTGTACTTTTTAATTATACTGCATAAAGGGCAGCCAAATTCTGCTCTCATTTCAATAATGTAATAATGAAGATATTCAAGACTTTAAAAAGTATGAAATTTGAAAATACTTACCTTTCGTCCTTGGGTCCTTTATACAGACTTAAATGGAGCCTTGGTTCATATTCCACCTCAAAAGCTTATGGTATGCTTAGAAAATAGTTAATGCATTTTTACCTATTTTGAGGAGCATAAGAACCTAAATACGTGTGGAGGAAATTTATGTATGATTCACAGTTGGCAAGGGGGAAAAAATTCCAAAACCTTTAGCAGTAGTCCATTGTGATTGCAAAGTGTTTACACCTTTATGCAGGCAAAGCTACACATACCATGGCATTGTGTTCTGGCAGTAGGTGAAGACTTGTTTCTGATGAGAGAATACATTTGTGCCCACACTGGGGACTCCCTTTCCTGAACTGGACCCATGTTTTGAATATATTTCTTAGCACTTTTTCCAAGAGCCAAATCAAAACTAGGACATCTACACCAATTTCCCTTTTGAGGTCAAATGAGATGAGTGCATAATAATCGCGTTTTATTAACCCCCGATGGAGTAAAATAACATTCCGATTTTTGTATTTTTTTTATTAATAAAGCCCAAGAGCTTAATAATAAACAAAAGTTTATCGCCTCCTGTGCAGCTGGAGGGAGTTCTGTGTGAGCCAGCGTGCACGACGAGAGCCTCCCTTGGTGTGCGAGTAGCCAATACCACGGCCCAGACCACGATGTCTGCGTCCCGCAGCAGTCTTGCCACGCAGCTCACGGTGCTTGTGAGAGGCATCGCATATCCAGTTAACCGAAGGGTCTCTACGGATGTTGTCGTGGTGGGGATCAAGGAGGATGGCTTCGTAATATTTGAAGGTGGAGTCTTGGGCAACCCAGTAGCTGTTTAGCAGACGCAGACTCCCCAGCCTACGGCCCACACGTTCCTGCAAGAAAATATTGCCTTACCTCCTTGCTCCCTTCAAATTCTTTCCAGAGACTAAATTTTAGCTTCCCCTCTCTCGATAGTTAAACCTTTAACATATTGCATCTTACACCTTGAATTTTGTCTACATTAAAATGGAGAGCAGTGCACTGATACGGGGAAATGGACACCGCTATCTTACAGACCACAAGAAATAGAGTAATGACCATGAGTACAGCAAGCGCAGCCTCATTTACTGCAAAATGCAAAATACTCGCTGGGGATTAACAATGTAGCAAAGGTTAGGCTGTGGTTTTTGGGTTCACATGATGCGCTGGTTTTGGGACCATCTCTGGAGGGCGTTCTAAATAATTCCCAATAATTGATATTCATGTTACTCAATGACAAGATTAATCACAATCAACACAGGACGACCCTACTCACCTCTGCCAGTGCTTGCAGGCTGCGCACAGGCTTCAAGTGGTTCACACCGTGGCTCTTGGGCTTGCCATATGTGCAACCCTTGGCAACAGGGCGCTTGCGGCCTCCACGGCGCACACGCATGCGGTAAATTACGAAGCCTGGGAAAATAAGAACACTGTAAATACCTAAATAATCCTACCGTATTGCACTCAGGCTAAAATGTACTCAGCAATTTTGGTGTAGATTTGTCGTCATGACACTCGGTTGGTGATGCATAGTTGGTCATCATATTAGCTTCTATAAATTTCAAGTTTACCCCAAAAGCCCTTCCTACGCGAATCCAGCACTATCAACCCGACATCCTGGTAAACACTCGGATCATACCTTGCTTGGCCTTGTAGCCGAGCCTCCTAGCCTTCTCTGGGCGAGTGGGCTTCGGGACACGGACGAGCTTGTTGAGCTGACGGTACTGCCAGGCTCGCACGCGGAGCAGGAAGCGCATCACATCGCTCTGCTTCTTGCGGTAGATCTCTTGCATGTATTTGTAAGCCCCCATTGTGGTGCGTTTCTAGGGCCTGAAACGGAGGGCAGAGGGGATGGTTGCAGACAATGAGCCTAGAAGCCAAAACACCTTAAAACAGCCTTAAAACTATCAGGTTCATCAGAATTCCCTGCACAAATCCCAACAATTTCCCTCACTCCAAAGTACCTGTAAAACAAAAGGCATAATTACAACACATCTACAGGCAGGTGCACCGTGGAAGTTCAGAGATTACTTCTGTCGGCCTTCGGACGGCACAAGACAAACACGGGAGCCGCGCCGCCCTTCCCAGCCACACTATTCCCCGTGGTTTGCTTCGCAGCCGTTGGCAAGAAAGCCCCCGTCACAGGGCGAACGACACCACGTCTACGGCACTATCCTCGCAAACTCAGTTGTGCAATCTTGATCCTTAGGTTTGCATTTACAGGAAAACGGGTTAGTCTCTGCGGTGTGGCAGCCGCTGCGCTCGGGCGAGTGGATGTGGGAGGTAAAAAAGAGTAAGGCAAATAATGCGAAGACCAAGGGAAACCGTTCCTTCCCGAAGCCACCTGAGGGCACATCCGAGGGGGGGGGGGGGATGCAGCAACCGGAGGGGGCTGGGGATGAAGCCCCGGGTAGGAACCCCCTTGGGGTCGGCAGGGGATTTCGACGGACTTCCCTGCGCGGACGGAGTCACGGGGGCGGCTTCGGAGGCGCGGTCGCTTCGTGAACATTCCCAACACTCCCTCGCACTTTCTGCAGCGGAACGTGACCAGATTCCCGCACAAGAAATGCGTGACCAAGACGGAATACCTGCGAGGCTGACGGAGTGATCTCAACGTTTCTCCGACTTCGAGTAAACTGAGCGATTGCTTCCGCACTTCCCGCAGGACCTCCGGCGCCGCGAAAAGACTGAAGAAATGGAGGCCACAGACCTGCGTATTTCGTTTCTTGTCTGAGTACTTTTGGCAATACTAATTTAGACAGCCGCACTATATATACAAAGGAAAGTATAACAGAATTACTGACTAGAGTTCGTACATGTCGGGGAAGTTAATAAAATTGTGGGGACGTCACAGGTTGTGCTTTAATTGAAATTCAAAAGTTGTCCCTATAGTCCACAGACATCGTTGTCTCGGACCGTCTCGAATGCAAACAATATTGTGAGCTTTCTGCAAAAGACAAAATGCGGGGGTTTGGAAGGTTAGGTTACATTAAGAAATTTCGTCGGGATTTCGGCAACATCGACACCGGCGCATCCCGCAGCGGCGCCGGAATCTCGTTCGGATTATGCATTTTCTTCACAATTTTCACTTTAAATCCACTATTTCTTCCACGTGTCGCCCAAGACGGAAGGGGATTGGAGAAAAACAAACAGGCGCGGCTGTCTTACTCACATTTACCGTACTTTCTAAGGGCTCGAAATTCACACACACAGCCTGTGTCACTTTGAAAATAAAAACCTTAATCCTCGGAATTCTCTTTAAAAAGACACTTGACGAAAAATAAATCCGAAAACCATCTTTGACACGACCCAAAACACAGCCCCACATGGCCCCTTATTTCGCCCGTTTCCACCTCATATCCTTCCCTAAATTCCTCACAAACCCCGCCATTCCGCCCCCACGAACTCCCCTCCGCCGCCCTCATCCCTCCACGACGCCGCCACGGCCGCCCAAACCGCCCAAACCCACGGAATCCCCGGCGGGAAGACCTCACCTGGCCCCGACTCGAGACTGAAGAGGGCGAGGAAGGCGGACACGAGGCGACGAGGAGAGGAGGACTGGGCCGGCGGTTCTTTCCGGAAAGGGGGCGGGAGGTTTTGGGTTTATTTGCGGTTCGGTTTCTGTTTGTCTGATTAGGGTGGGGGTTTTGGTTCTCTTTTTGGATTTTGGGATGGGGTTCCAGCGAGGGTTCGTTTTTGGGGGGTTGGATGTGTAACTGTGTATACTGTACATGTACACTGTACATGTACATATACACACACACATACACACAAATATACATACATGTATATATATATATATATATATATATATATATATATATATATATATATATATATATATGCATATCTATATATGCATATGCTATATCTATATACATCTATATATATCTATATCTATATCTATCTATCTATCTATCTATCTATCTAACTATCTATCTATCTATCTATCTATCTATCTATCTATCTATCTATCTATCTATCTATCTATCTATCTATCTATCTATCTATCTATCTATCTA
>NW_027216973.1:7500-11306 GCF_042767895.1 Penaeus vannamei | reverse complement strand
CCACCGACATGTTATTTTCCTTGCATGTAAAAAGGAGGGAGATTCTGTGATTGTGCGTCATACTTCTCTCCATATCTGCTATATCTGTCCAAAGAAGAATTACTTTAATTTATTTGTGACACTGAAGCTGTCTTGAGATGGAAATATTCTTTTTCTTTTTTCTGATTTCACAAATATTTCCCGGGGGACGTTCGGAGAGGTAATGGGCTACTAGACGCCACATGACAGAGCATCCTTTAGACGGAAAATGATGGTGATATTAATAACTTCTTGAAGATGACGTTGGTGATCTTGATGGGCCGGGGAATTATAGCCATGAGAATCAGTGACAAAAGAAATATGACATGGAGTATGAATGGCAATTCCTGATTCCTTAGGAACACGGGAAAAGCTGCTGACAAAGGTAGTGAAATTGTCATCCATTCATTTCCCACTTTTCGCCACTTTTCAATATCGATAAGTGCATCGCTGCCACATGAACGGTCAGTAAACCTCTCTTCCGCGCCCATAACCACATCGCTGCCACATGAACCACCAGTAAGGAACCACAAGCGCTTCCTAATTGGCCAGTGATAGATTTTCTAAACAACTAAATACCGGTCAAGACTAACACGCTTAATTACATGAGCATAATCTACAAGAAATATTAGAAGCTTTAGCGTTATTTCGTAAGAATGATTCAAACAGCCGAATGAGAAAGCATTGAAACAGAAGAGCAACAGTGAGAAATACCGATAATAAAAGTAATAATGATATTCATAATAATAATAATGGTAATGATTATGGTTATGATAACAACAGCAACTGTAATACTACTGCTACTACTAATTATAATGACGATAATGATACTAAAAGTAATAATGATAATGATAATCATGATGATAAAAATGATAATGATAACAAAATAATAATGATAATTACAGTTACAATCATAACAATGACAGTAATGATAATTATAGCGATAATAATGACTGATCACTATTATAATGATAATGATAATTATGATGATAATAATAACAACAATAATAATAATATTAACAACAATAACGGCAGCATCAACGACAATAACAGTAATAAAAATATAATACTAACAATAATGATGATAACAATAACAATAAAATGATAATGATAATAGTAATAACAATGCTGATAATAGTAATATCAATGATTATGATGATGATAATAACAACAATAACAATAATGATAATAATAATAATAATAATAATAATAATAATAATAATAATAATAATAATAATAATAATCAAACAATGATGATAATATTGACATAGTGATAATAATATGATAATGAAAATGATAGTAATAATTGCAATAATAATATCACTGATAGTTAAAACGACAATGATAATGATAATTATGATAACAGCATAGAAAATGATAATGGTAATAATAATGATGATAATGACAATGATAATAATGGTAATGATGATAATGACAATGATAATGATAATGATGATAATGACAATGATAATAATGATAATGATGATAATGACAATGATAATAATGATAATGATAATAATGCTGCTGCTGATCATAATAATCCTAGTCATCATCATTGTTATTATTATTATTTTATTATTATTATTATTATTATCATTACTATTATCATTATAATTATCAATATCATCTTTATCATTACCATAATTTTCATTATTATCATTATCATTAGTAGTAGTAATAGCAGTAGTAGTACTATTATTATTATTACTGATATTATTCTTATCGTTATCATTATCATCATTATTATTGTTCTTATAATTATCAATATTAATATCATTATTATCATCCTTTTTACTATATCTAGCATTATCATCATCATCATCATCATCATCATCATCATCATCATCATCATCATCATCATCATCATCATCATCATCATCATCATCATCATCATTATCATCATCTTCATCATCATCATCATTAGCATTATTATCTTTAGTATCCTTCCTACTTTAATGATGATGATACAAGTAATAATGTTAAAGTTAATGATAATGATGATATTGATGATAATGATGATGAAAATAATGATAAGGATGATAATGACAATGAAGGTAATATGGATAACAATATTGAAAATGTTGTTATGATATTGAAAATTACAATAATAGTAATAACAATAATAACCATAAAGAAATGATTATAATAATGGTAATATTAACAACAATAACAATAATGTTAACAATAATAATATTGATAGTAATGATAGTAGTGATGATCATGAAAATTGTTTGTAATACTACTATATCAATGATGATGGTAATAACAGTAATAATGATAATGATAATAACAGTAATATCAATAACAATGGTATTGATAGAGCTGACAACTACAATGATAGCCATGATAATGGTAATAATTATGATGATAATAATGTTGAAAATAATGATAATGATGATAATGATATTGATGATAATAATGATAATAATAAAAATGGTAATGATAATTGTAGTAGTAGTAATAATAATAATAATAATGAAAGTGATAATAATGACAACAATAATAGAATAACACAAATGATAATGATAATAATAATAATGATAACAATAATGATCATAACAATGGAAATAATAAAGATATCAATAATGATAATTATAATAAAAGACAATAACAATAATTATAATATAACACTAATAACTAGAGCGCATACCTCCGCCAAGGCAACAGGGTCACACGCAAAGAGAATATTCACAATTACATAAACATCATCTCTTTCTCAAGGACGCTGGTGACGGAGGTAATAACGGTAATAATAATTATGATGCTTACCCCTTTATACAGCGTTAGATGATGCAGTCATTCAAAAAATTCCTGTATTCGGATCATGAATCAGATCACCACCAAAATGGCATCTGTTAGGCTAAGACCTCTGGGAAAAATTGCATAAAAATCTATTCGTAGCCTTTTGAGCTACCCTATTAACCAACGAACAAACGAACTAACAAACTAACCAACACCTAAAAACATAATCTCCTTGGCGAAGATAATAATAATAAGAATGGTAATAATGATGATAATGATAATAGTAATATCAACCATTACTATTATCATTATCAATATATTAACAATGACGATGATGATTATAATAACAATGATAACGATGATGATAACAATAACAATGATAACGATAATGATCATAATGATAATATTAATAGTGAAATTGATAATAATGATAATGAGACTACTATTACTACTAATGATAATGATTATGATTATGATTATGATTACGTTTATGATGTTGACGATGATAAGGATGATGATGGTGATGATATTAATGATAATAATGAGACTACTACTAGAACTATTACTAATGATTATGATGATGATGATAATGATAATCATAATAGTAATGATGATGATTACAATAATAATCGTAATGATAATAATGATAATAATAATAATGATAATGATAATAATAATAATAAGGATAATGATAATAATAATAATAGTAATATTGATAATGATAATATTCATAAAAGTAACACTATTAATAAGAATAAGAATCATAATAGTAATAATGATATGGATATGAATAGTGAAAAGGATAATCATAACAGTAATGATCAAAATAATGAAAAATGATATCAAACGTAGGAGTCCACACAAACCGAAAGAAATTCATTTATGTTAGTGTTTGTCCTCTATATATGTCTGTCAGGACGTCCTGGACACGACATATATGTGTTGCGGGAGGAGCGTCTGCATGTATGTGTCGGCCAGAGAGGGGCGGCGGGGGGGGGGGGGGCAATGGCGCGAGTTGTGTCGGAAGGGACACGCGTCTCGCCGGA
>NW_027216970.1:7500-11289 GCF_042767895.1 Penaeus vannamei | reverse complement strand
GTGTGTGTGCATGTGTGTGTGTGTGCATGTGTATGTGCATGTATATGTTTATACAGCATACTGGACAGTTCGGTTTAGATAAGCCATCATATCAACCCTTGACAAAAATAAAATGAGATACGTCATACTTTAGCGTCAATTCCTTCATCACATCACCATAGAAAAGCCTTTGCAGAGTACAGCGTCCCTCTTTGTATAAGGTTGATAATCAAATAAAATTCTAATCCTCGTTTGATTGTAAAATTTTCAGAAAAAAACAGACTACGATATTATTGTATGTGTGTGTTTGGCTATCTTTCTTTATCCATTTCTCTCTCTCTCTTTCTCTCACTCTCCTTTTCTCTCTTTCTTTCTCTCTCTCTCTCTCTCTCTCTCTCTCTCTCTCTCTCTCTCTCTCTCTCTCTCTCTCTCTCTCTCTCTCTCTCTCTCTCTCTCTCTCTCTCTCTCTCTCTAATTCTCTCTCTCTCTATATCTCTCTCTCTGTCTCTCTCTCTCTCCATTTATCTCTCCCTCTCTCTCTCTATCTCTCTTTCTCTCTCTCTCTCTCTCTCTCTCTCTATATATATATATATATATATATATATATATATATATATATATATATATATATATATATGTATATATATACATATATATTCATATATCAAAGATTCTACAACACAAAGAAGCACAACTAACGCGTATTTTCTTAAAGCTTTCAGGAGATCAACATTTTCCTGACGTCATCAATGCCGTGCCTCTGACGTCACAGGGGAGCGTAAATAGTCATATATACGCAACCTATTCTCACTCTCACTCAGCTGTGTTTTCTTATTCCTCTTCCATTTGTTGTTGTTGTTGTTGTTGTTGTTGTTGATATGGTGACTCGGTAACGAATCACTTGACGAAAAGGATTAATGATAAAGGAGAATGATTTAGTCTCCCTCGAAATAAAGACGGATAATGATTTTTGTGATAGAATAATCCGATTTAATTTACAGAAATTCGATTGGGAATGCGGCATGTTATATTAATGTTTATGTTATGTATTCAGTTTCTATCTTATAACGCATTGCAATAAATAATTGATTCAATATAGCAGATATATATGTACGCATGTATGTGTGCAAGTATATGAATGCATATAGATATGTATACGTATGTATGCATGTATTTATGTATATATATGTATGTATGTACAGAATATGTATGCATGTATGTACTTATCTGTATGTATGTATGTACAGAATATGTATGCATGTATGTACAATATATGTATGCATGTATGTGCACTATATGTATGCACTTATCTATATGTATGTATGCAAGTATGTGTATGCATGTAGATATGTATAAGTATGTATGCATGCCTGTATGTAAATGTATCCATGTATGTAGATGTATGTATGCAAGTATGTGTACTCATGTATATATGTATACGTATATATGCATGCATGTATGTAAATATATGCATGTATGTAGATGTATGCATGTATGTATATGTATGCATGTATGTATATGTATGCATGTATGTATATGTATGCATGTATGTATATGTATGCATGTATGTATATGTATGCATGTATGTATATGTATGCATGTATGTATATGTATGCATGTATGTATATGTATGCATGTATGTATATGTATGCATGTATGTATATGTATGCATGTATGTATATGTATGCATGTATGTATATGTATGCATGTATGTATATGTATGCATGTATGTATATGTATGCATGTGTGTATATGTATGCATGCAAGTCTGTGTACTCATGTATATATGTATATGTATATATGCATGTATGTATGTAAATATATGAATGTATGTATATGTATGCATGTATGTATATGTACACATGTATGTATATGTACACATGTATGTATATGTATATGTACACATGTATGTATATGTACACATGTATGTATATGTATATGTACACATGTATGTATATGTACACATGTATGTATATGTATATGTACACATGTATGTATATGTACACATGTATGTATATGTATATGTACACATGTATGTATATGTATATGTACACATGTGTGTATATGTATATGTACACATGTATGTATATGTATATGTACACATGTATGTATATGTATATGTACACATGTATGTATATGTATATGTACACATGTATGTATATGTATATGTACACATGTATGTATATGTATATGTACACATGTATGTATATGTACACATGTATGTATATGTACACATGTATGTATATGTACACATGTATGTATATGTATATGTACACATGTATGTATATGTATATGTACACATGTATGTATCTGTATATGTACACATGTATGTATATGTACACATGTATGTATATGTATGCATGTATGTATATGTACACATGTATGTATATGTACGCATGTATGTATATGTACACATGTATGTATATGTACACATGTATGTATATGTACACATATATGTATATGTACACATGTATGTATCTGTATATGTACACATGTATGTATATGTACACATGTATGTATATGTATGCATGTATGTATATGTACACATGTATGTATATGTACACATATATGTATATGTACACATGTATGTATATGTATATGTACACATGTATGTATATGTATATGTACACATGTATGTATATGTATATGTACACATGTATGTATATGTATATGTACACATGTATGTATATGTATATGTACACATGTATGTATATGCATATGTACACATGTATGTATATGTACACATGTACGTATTTAGTGTAGCCCTGTACTCCATCAGACAGGTACTACACATCCTTTACTTCTTCACTGCTTCACCTCCCGGGCGCCGTTCATCTCCCGCCCACGCCTTATCAGCGCTTATCTCCCTTCCAGCACATCGATCTCACTAACGCCCATTCACCCTACATTCCAGGAACACCTCGCGCCCTATATATCACTTCCTATTAGCTAATGGTGTCCCTAGGCTGGCTCCCTTAGCCTGGTGTTTCGTGGGGCTAGATCGCTGTTCATTGTATGTTGTGTTGTGTTCGGATTTTTCTTCTTCTCGGATTACCTGAGAAGCAGAAATGTATAGGGAATCGAATTAGTTTTTGTTTTTTAATCGGATTTAATTTTGATAAGATCGTGCTTTGTTATTTCCTTGGTGTTCTTTCTTCTTATTTTTCTTCTTATTATTATTATTTTTCTTCTTCTTCTTCTTCTTCTTCTTCTTCTTCTTCTTCTTCTTCTTCTTCTTCTTCTTCTTCTTCTTCTTCTTCTCCTCCTTCTCCTCCTTCTCCTTCTCCTTCTCCTTCTCCTTCTCCTTCTCCTTCTCCTTCTCCTTCTCCTTCTCCTTCTCCTTCTCCTTCTCCTTCTCCTTCTCCTTTTCCTTCTCCTTTTCCTTCTTCTTCTTCTTCTTCTTCTTCTTCTTCTTCTTCTTCTTCTTCTTTCTTTCTTTCTTTCTTTCTTTCTTTGGTTCGCTGCCTTTCTCTTGCACACCTCATTTCGTTACTGATAAGAAGTGTTACAAGAAGCATTAATGATGATAAAAGTAAGAGTAGCAACATCATGATAATACAATATCAGAAAGTATGGAAATAGTAATGATAACTATGAGGATAGTAGTAATGATAGTAGTAGTAGAAGTAGTAGTAATAGTAGAAGTAGTAGAAGTGGTAATAGTAGTAGCAGTAGTAGTAGTAGTAATAGTAGTAGTAGTAGTAGAAGTAGCAGTATTGGTGGTGTGGTTGTAGTAAAGCTACTACTACTACTGTGATAGTGATGTTCCTAATGGTAGTGATGATAATGACGGTATCATTGACAATTATA
>NW_027216969.1:7500-11287 GCF_042767895.1 Penaeus vannamei | reverse complement strand
GTGTGTGTGTGGGTGTGTTCTTATGTATGTATACTAGCAACCAAACCACAAAATTTGTATATTCATTTAAATAATCAGGGTTATATAAGCCCTCCGACAATCGCGCACACGTACAAACAAACACACATCATTCAGAATTTATACGAGTCTAAAGGTTAACGATCTGACGTTGTACAAATTATTTATTCCTGTAATCTTTATTGGACTGTTTCTCTCTATTCTTTAATTATGTGCCTCATATCGACACGTAAAAGAAAATTATGATATATAATCCTTTTCAAGAATCACAGTGATCTATCTTTTAATGTAATATATCTGCACTTTGCAAATTCAATTTATTCAATAATTTTGCATCATTAGAATCTCATGGTTTTCATTAAATTCGAGGAACAATTCAGGAATATTGAATCGTGTACCCTCACCTACTTTAACTTTCAAGATATAAAAGCAGGCAAGTCAAGGCATAAAATCCACTTATTCCTTAGTAAATTAAAAGACTATATTTAAGCGTGAGCATTCGTGTCTATAAACTGTCATGGCGAACATTAAACCATTTATAAACCTGAAGATTAAGTGTTAATACCATTTTTTTCTTCTTCTTTTGGCGGTGTTTGTCCATTCATTAAACCATTTGTATGTACAATTGTAAGCTACCTCGATTGTGATATTTATACATGGTGTGAATGGAATAAAAAATGTCTCATGTTTATTCGCGGGAAGAACGAATCAAACTGGGAATTATTTTCTTTTATTCACCTTTAGATGCTAGTTCGGAATTTGTATGTATAAAGGGGTGGGGGTTGCTTGTGTGCGTGTGCGTGTGTGTGTGTGTGTGTGTGTGTGTGTGTGTGTGTGTGTGTGTGTGTGTGTGTGTGTGTGTGTGTGTGTGTGTGTGTGTGTACGTGCGTGCGTGCGTGCGTGCGTGCGTGCGTGCGTGCATGCGTGCGTGCGTGCGTGCATGCGTGCGTGCGTGTGTATGTATGTGTGTGTGTGTGTGTGAACCCCATGAATGAAGAAAAAATATATAATTATGAGCCGACCTCCTCTTCTCCCTCCCTTGGGCCCCCAGCGACGGCTCCCAGTCATCTGGGCTTTTCTTCGCCTCTCCATTAGATTCCTATCCTCTCGTACGCGAGATCGTGGACAGGGCTTTCCACGACCGTCCTCGCCCCTCCCCCACCCGCCCACCCTCGCCCTTTCCTTCTTTGTGGGAGGAATTAGCAGCTTTCATGTGTTCGAGCTTGGGAAGAGCGTTTTTATTGCCCGAGGGAGAGTGACCGCCGCCGCCACGCGCCATGTTTCTCCGCTCGTTTTCTTTGCGGAGAGAAAACGGGAAACTTGGAGTAACTTTTAGGGGGGGACTGCGGAATGGAAGCTCGGGCTGGGATTTTGAATCAGGTCTGGATTTCCTTCGGGATCACGGAACGTTAATTAGATTCGGGGTCTTAGAACCACCCTGGTTTTGATTTGGGTTTGCAGTCTGAAAACAGGATTGGATTTGGAGGCGGAGAGTAGTTGGACATCGCTTCTTGGCGATGTGTCACGAAGAAGAATGCTTTTGACTTCGAGAGTCCTCAATTATAAGCTATAAAAGTCAGCCATTCGGTGAGAAGAGAGAGGGAAAAACGGAACTTATCGAAATATCCTGAAGAGAACTCAAAGAAGGTAAGAAAGGGAAAAAAGAAAGAAAAGTTGAAGAGGGTAAAAGGAAGAGAGTTTTTTTTTATATTTTTTTGTTTGAAGGAGGAGGAAACTGAGGAGAAAATATACACGCTACCCCCTCCCCCCCCCACACACACACAAAAAAAAAATCTGAAAAAAACATCGACTCAATCAGAGAGGAAGAGCCGAGAGCTCGCCCTCGACGACTCAGCGACTCGACATCTCCAAGTGCGACAAATTAACGAGCGGGAGCCAGAGGGCGGGACTCTCGACTCCATCTCGGCAAAGGAAAACAGCGCAATAACCGCACACAAAGTTTTAATGGCCTGATGACAACTGTCCCTGAACAGCACCAACGTGTTGAGGGGCAGGAGAGAATGGAACGATGACGGGAGGGGTGGGGGGTTGGTGAGGGGTTGGGGGGAGAGGAGGCGAGGGGAGGAGGGGTAGAGGGGAAAGGAGGAACGGGGGTAGGGGGAAAGGAAGATGGGAGTGGGGGATGGGGGTATAGGGGAGAGGAACAGAAGAGAATGGAACAATGAGGGGAGAGGTGGGGGGTTGGTGAGGGGTTGGGGAAAAGAGGAGGCGAGGGGAGGAGGGGTAGAGGGAGAGGGGGAAGGGGGGTAGGTGGGTAGGAAGATAGGAGTGGGGGATGGGGGTAGGGGGAGAGGAACAGAAGAGAATGGGACGATGAGGGGAGAGGAAGAGGTGTTGGGGAGAAGAGGGGTAGAGGGGAGAGGGGGAGGGGGTAGGTGGGAAGACGGGAGAGGAAGGGGGGTGGGGGATGGGGGTAGGGGGGAAAGGAGCAGGGAAGAATGGAACGATGAGGTGGGGAGTTGGAGGGGTAGGTGAGGGGAGGAGGGGTAGGTGAGGGGAGGATGGGAAGGGGTATAGGTGAAGGAGAGGTTAGAGATAGTGGGAGATTGGAAAAAAGAGAGAGATGGAATGGTGAGACAGATGGAGGGGGATAGAGGGGATAAGAGAAGGGAGAGAAACGATAAGGTGGAGATAGAGAGATCGAAGCAGGGAAGGGAGGTAGACGGGAGAGGCAAGGGCGTGAGAGAAAGAGAGAGAGAGAGAGAGAGAGAGAGAGGAGAGAGAGAGAGAGAGAGAGAGAGAGAGAGAGAGAGAGAGAGAGAGAGAGAGAGAGAGAGAGAGAGAGAGAGAGAGAGAGAGAGAGAGGGAGGGAGGGGGGGGGATAGGAGGGGAAGGAGGGAAGAAGAAGGTGGGAGGGAGGGAGGGTGGAAATCCCCCTCCCCCTCCTCCAAATCCCCTTCCACTCTTCTTTCCAACGAGGAACTGCTTTTAAACAGTCATTGATAAACCGGTCGGTGGTTATCACTCAATTGCTGTCAACCGGTTAATGATCGACTTAAAACCGGCCAATGATCGGTTGCTTTTAACCGGCTAATGATCACGGGTGGGGGGTGGGGGGTGGGGGGTGGGGGGGGGCTTCGCTTGACAAACTTGACAGTCAACTCATTACGTGCAAGGGAAGTGCTTTAATCTCATTAAATTAACGACTTATTGTTCACTGGTAAATGACCCTCATTTAGCTGGCGTGTTTACTCGGCGATCGCGAAACTTTTTTTTTTTCGAGCGTAGATAACATTATTTTTTTATCATTGCCATGCGGTCCGGGAGGGAAGGAGGGAGGGAAGGGAGAAGAGAGGGAGAAATAGAAAGGGGGAAAGAAGTAGGGGAGAGGGATGGAGGAATAGAGGGAGGAGAAAAGGAGAGGAGAGAGGGAGAAGAGCGAAGTGAGCTGGAAGGAAGGGGGGGAGGGAGGAGAAAAGGAGACAAGGAAGGTGAGGAGATATGGAGGAGAGGGAGAAAAAAATAGAAGAGGAAAGGAAAGTGGGTGAGGAGAGAGAAGGGGAAGGAGGGGACAAGGGAGAAGGAGGATAAAAGGGAAAAAAGACATGGTGCAAGGAAGAGAAGACGGGAGAGGAGAGAGAAAGGATAGGAAGGAAAAGATGAAGGAAAGAGAGGAGGGGAAAACGAGAAGGGAAGAGTGATGAGAGGCAAAAGGGAGGGAGGAAAGAAGGGAGGGGGGGGATGAAAGAGAGGTAGGGAAGGGGAGTGGGAGGGGAAAAGAGAGAGAGAGAGAGAGAGAGAGAGAGAG
>NW_027216968.1:0-7500 GCF_042767895.1 Penaeus vannamei | reverse complement strand
AAAAAGAAAGATAGAAGGGAAAGAGAAAGAGAAAGAAAAGCAAGAAAGAAGGAAAAAGAGAAAAAAGAAAGAAAAGAAAGAGAATGAAAAGAAAGATACAGAAAGAGAAAAGGAAGAAAAGTAAGCAAATAGGAAAAAAAAGACAAATAAAAGAAAAGAAGAGAATGAAAGGAAGGAGGAGAAAAAACAAGGAAGAGAGAAAGAAAGCAGAAAAAGAAAGAAAGAAGAAGAAGGGAAAGAGATAAGAACAATAAGAAAGAAGGAAAAAAGGAAGGTAAAAGAGAGAAAAGAAAGAGAATGAAAAGGAAGGAAGAGGGGAAGAAAGAAAAGAAAAAGAAAATAGAAAACAGAAAGAAAGAAAAAATAGAAGAAAGAAAGGAAAGAGAATGAAAAGGAAGGAAGGGGGAAAGAAAGAAAGAAAATAAGAAGCAGAATAGAGAAGGGGGCTCTTGACGATTGACAGACTCTGTGACCGATGAAAAAGCACAAACTAGGTACCTTCGCCAGTGTCGGTGTTTCTGATTGACTGGTAGTTCTGATTCCGTGTTTCCTTATTTAAATCTATTTTTTTCTTTTTCTTTTATCTTTATTATTATCATTATTATTATTATTTTTGTTTGTGCTTTGATGTTCTCTCTCTCTTTCTCTTCTTTCCTCTTTTCTCTCTCTCTTTTTTTCTCTCGTTACCTCTCTTCTCTTTTTTCCTCTCGTCTCCTCTCTTCTCTTCTCTCTCTCTCTCTCTCTCTCTCTCTCTCACTCTCTCTCTCACTCTCTCTCTCTCTCTCTCTCTCTCTCTCTCTCTCTCTCTCTCTCTCTCTCTCTCTCTCTCTCTCTTTCTCTTTTCTCTGTCCCTCTCTCTCCCCCTCCTCCCTCATTCTCTCTCTCTCTCTCTCTCTCTCTCTCTCTCTCTCTCTCTCTCTCTCTCTCTCTCTCTCTCTCTCTCTCTCTCTCTCTCTCTATCTCTCTATCTCTCTCTCTCTCTCTTTCTCTTTTCTCTCTGTTATTACAGGAGATGCAAAAGTGATTTTCGTTTTCAAAGTTATATTACCAGCTCATCTTGTAGATATATATATGCTGCAACTTTTTCCTTGAATCTTTAAGATATATTCTTATGCATATTACAAATATCATGAAAAAATATACTTTTATGGAAAATAAAATAAAAATATAGATTGATTATTGACGAACAAGACAAAAGAGCAAATCGTATTTTCTCTCTAAATTACTCAACTAACTTTATTATTTTCACCCCTTTACATAACAAGCACATGGTAATTACATTAATTCTGTCTCTACGATTTTCTCTCTTTCTGTCTTTCTCTTTCGCTCTCTCTCTCTTTCTCTCTCTCTCTCTCTCTCTCTCTCTCTCTCTCTCTCTCTCTCTCTCTCTCTCTCTCTCTCTCTTTCTCTCTCTCATCATCCTATTCTTCCCTTCCTCCATTTCTTTCCTTTATTCTCAATCCTCTGACTCCAAACAAACCCTTTCCTACCTCCCTTTTACCCTTACCGTCCCTATTCCCCACCTCCACATTATTCCTCATTTTATTCTCCCCTCTTCCCCCGTTCCCCTCTCACACCCCACACCACTCCCATCCCCCCACCATCCCATCCCCCCACGCCTCCTCCCCTTCTCTCTCCCCCTCTTTCCTACCCCCCATCCCCCCTACACCCCCTCCCCCTCCACACACGAACCCCCTATTTATAATTTCTCTTTTGTGTCACTCGCCCCGGCGCTCAGTTAAATGTGTCGGCGTTTGGCGTAATTAAAAGCTCGCAGACGACAACCACGCGGGAGGGGGGAGGAGGGGGGGAGCGAGCTGTGTCGAGCCGGTGGGATGGTATGTTGTCTATGGGGAAGGAGAGGCGGAGGAGACACGTGGCGGTGGTTTGGGGGAGAGGGGAAGAGGGTTGGGTTAGGTTGGTTTAGGGTTTGGTTTAGGGATGGTTTGGGGATGGTTAGGTTGTTTATGGGTTGGCTTGGGTTGGTTTAGTTTGGGTTAGGTTGTTTGGGTTAGTTTAGGTTGTTTGGGGTTGGTTTAGGTTGGTTTAGGTTGCATAGTGGTTGTTTGCGGTTGGATCCGTTTTTTTACGGTTGGTTTGGGTTGGGTTAGGTTGTTTGTGGTTGGTTTGGTTTAGGTTGTTTTGCGTTAGGTCATAGTGATTCAGGTTGTTTCCTGTTTTTTCTTGGTTGGTTCAGGTCGTTCTGGGTTGGTTTACGTTGTTTTGGGTTGTTTCATGTTGTTTGCGGTTGCCTTAGGTTGTTTCAGGTCGGTTCATTTTTTTAGTTCAGGTTGGTTTTTTAAGTTTGGCAGAATTTTCCGCAATGTGAATGATTGTAACGAATGAAGACATTAAAATCATACATGTTTCAATGTATGTTTATGTGTGTATATACGTATATATGTATATATTTACTTATATATATGTATATTTGAATGTATATACAGAGATAGAGAAGCAGGATGTGCATGTGCAAGCGTGTACTCAATATTCAATATTAGTTATGCAAACTACTCAGACATTTTTTTTTATCCATCTTACTAATTCATGTGTTTCTTTATTTTGCATATTTAACTTTAGATGCACAAATTATTAAAGGGAATGAGTGATCGCTCGGAACCGAAACAGACGTGTGCAACTGTTCATGGCTGGGGGGAGGGGGGAGGGTGATGTGACAGGCAGTTGAAATGGTCATTTGGGCTACACTAAATGTTTGGCATCTTTTTATTTATTTTCTCTATTTTCATGGTTCTTTCTTTTTTATTTCTCTTTCGTTTTCTTTCTCTCTCTCTCCCACTTTCTTTTTCTTTCTCTTTTTCTTTCTCTCTTTTTTTCTTTATTTTTTCTCTTTACTCCCATTACTCTCATCCCCCCCCTCTCTCTCTTTCTGCTCTTCCCTACTTTCTCCTTTTCTATTCTTCACCCTCTTTCTTTATTTCTTCCTTCTTTCTTCTCTCACTCTCTTTCTTTCTTTTCTTCCGTCCTTTCTCTTTTTCGCTACCTCTCTCTTTATTTTTTATTTTTTTTTCCTACTTTATTTTTTCTCTTACTTTCTCTCTGAAAGTGTGTATATATATGCAAAAGAGAAAATCATTTCAAACCCAAGTTTCTTTATCATTAAAACTGTTGACTTTGTTGTCGGCTTTTACGCCCCCCCCCCCCCTGCAACGGACACACGACGAAGGAAAACACAAAGCCATTTCCGATAAAGTGCATCACGGTGTAGGCCGATAATTCAGGGGGAATCCATCGGTTGAAATGCAGCCTATTGGTGTCCGCAACAAACTTCGCGATCTGAATTATTCGGATTTTGGTGTTTCTCTCTCTCGCTCTCTCTTTGTGTTTTTTTTCTGTTTGTTTCTTTCTCTGTCTGTCTGATTGTCTCTTTCTCTCTGTCTGTCTGTCTGTCTCTCTGTTTCTGTCTGTCTGTCTGTCTGTCTGTCTGTCTGTCTGTCTCTCTCTCTCTCTCTCTCTCTCTCTCTCTCTCTCTCTCTCTCTCTCTCTCTCTCTCTCTCTCTCTCTCTCTCTCTCTCTCTCTCTCACTCCTCTCTGTGTGTGTATGTGTGTGTGTGTGCACGTTTGCATTCATTCTTACCATAGCGTGTGTACGTGCGTGCATTCGAGTATGTATATATATATCCACGTATACATCTCTGCCCGCGTATGTGTACGTATGCACGTATACATGCGAGCGCCCGTGTGCGTGTCTCAGTCCATCCGTTCAGACGAGGCCGCTAACCCCTGATTGCGGACAACAAATATCGGAAACATCGATGCCCTGGATACGGTTTCGATTGCCCTTCAGCTAAATTTCAAAAGCGGAACGAACGGCGATGGAAACTGGATACGGAAATAGAGAGAGGGAGGAGGGAGGGTGGGTGGGAGGGTGATGGGGGAAGGGTGGGTGAGGGTGGGGGAGAGAGGGAGGAGGTGGGAGAGGGAGGGAGAGAGAGGGTGAGGGGGAGAGGGAGGGAAGGAAAGGAGGTGGGGAGGGAGAAGGAAAGAAGGGAGGAGGGAGGGAGGGGGAAGTGAGGGAAGAGGGAGGGTGAGTGGGAGGAAAGTGAGGAAGGGAGGAAGGGAGAGAGAGGAAGGAAAGAACAGCGAAAGGGGAAGAAAAGAGAGGAAAAAAATATCTGGAAAGAAAAAAAGGGAAAAAATAAAATTGGAAAGAAAAAAGGAAGGGAGTAGAAGGTGAAGAGCTAAGTAGGGAAAAGTGAAAGAGAGGAAGAGAAAGAAAATAAGGAAGAGAAAAAGAGAAGTATGAAGAGAGAAAGAATAAGTGGGAGCAAAGAAAGAAAATAAAAATGAAAACAAAAGGGAGATCAAAGAAGAAAGAAAGAGAAAGAGAGATAGGAGAGAAAGAAAGGGAAGAAATGTGAGAATCAAAGAAAGAAAGAGAAATTGAAAGAAAGAGAGAAAAGAAGATGGGAAGAGAAAGAAAGGGAGAAATGTAGACAGAGAAAGAAAGAAAGAAGAGAGAAATAGAAAAAG
This sequence comes from Penaeus vannamei, assembly GCF_042767895.1. Taxonomy (NCBI): domain Eukaryota; kingdom Metazoa; phylum Arthropoda; class Malacostraca; order Decapoda; family Penaeidae; genus Penaeus; species Penaeus vannamei. Next base: position 3,009 of record NW_027216968.1, on the reverse strand, counting down.
AAAGAGAGAAAAGAAAGAATAGAGAAAGAGAAAGAAAGGAGAAATGTGAACAGGAAAGAAAGAAAAGGAAAGTAACTAGAGAAAGGAAGAGAGAAAAGAAGTTAGGAAGAGAAAGAAAGGGAGAAATGTAGACAGGAAAGAGAAATAGAGAAAGAAAGGGGAAAAGGAAAGAGAGGGAGAAGGGGATGGGGGGACTAGATTTAGAATTATTAAAATAATTAAAACATTCACATACTGCAAATATAGGTAAAGGGAATGCATAACGAAAGAGAGAATAAAGAAGGGAAATATTTATTACGAAAGTTGGAAAAAGGAAAAAGGAAAGATATTTTGGAATACGAAACAAAAAAGGCTAATGATTCAGTGAAAGACAACAAACAAGAAATAAAAACATTGATTAACAAGTAACTCTAGCTGAGAAATAAGCACCGAAAATAGCGAAAGACAGAGTAAAAAGACAACAGTAGTAATAGTAAGGCAAGAATAGAAGAATAAGAAAAAGGAGAAGGAGAAGAAGAAGAAGGAGGAGGAAAAGAAGAATAAGAAAAAGGAAAAGAAGAAGAAGGAGAAGGAGGAGAAGAAGAAGAGAAGCAGATGAAGGTAAAGAAGAAGAAGGAGAAGAAAAAGAAAAAGAAGAAGTAAAAACGAGAAGAAGAAAAAGAAAAAGAAAGAAATGGAAGAAGAAGAAGAAGAAGAAAATCGGAAATGTACCTAAGGGTGAGATTAGACTCATGAGAACCGGCTCGGAGATGAGGCCACACTCGAGCAGGAAAGGAGGGGGAGCCGCGTCTTCGAGGAAATGTGTTTAGTCTAGCCATAACCCTTCCCCCTCTTTCCCTCTTTCAGTCTTCCTTTCCCCCTTTTTCACTTTCTTGCCGTCTTCCCCTCTTTTTCCTCTTTCGTTCTTCCATTCCCCCTTTTAATTTTTTATCGGTTTCCCTACTTTTTCCTCTTTCGACCATTCTCTTCCTTTTCCTGTTTCTTCTCCTATTTCGTATTTCTTTTTCTCCCTTTTCTCTCCCTCTTTCTCACCCTCTCCCTCACCACCTTCATTTTCACCCTCTTCCTCTACCTCACCATCTCCCTCGCCCTAACCCTCTCCTCTCACCGCCTCCTCTCTCCTACCTCCCCTCTCCCTCTACCTCACCCTCACCCTCACCACTGTCTCCCTCCCCTGCCCCCACCCCTCCCCCTCTCCCTCCCCCTCCCCCTCTCCCTCTCCCTCTACCTCACTCTCACCCTCTCCCTCTCCCCCCCTTGCCCTTGCCCTTGGCCTTGCCCTTAGCCTTGCCCTCACCCTCTACCACCACTCACCCTCAATCTCTCCCTCCCCGTCTCCCTTTCCTTACCCTCCCCTCCCTCTCCCTCTGCCTCTTTTCCTCACCCTCTCCCTCGCCCTCGCCTCGCCCTCGCCTCGCCCTCGCCCTCTCCCTCCCCCTCGCCCTCTCCCTCGCCGTCTCCCTCTTCTCTCCCTCTCCCTCCCACCCCACCCTCTCCCTCACCCTCACCCCCCACCCTCGCCCTCTCCTCTGCCTCACCACTCACCCTCACCCTCCACCCCCTCCCACCCCTCCCCCACCCTCTCCCTCCCCTCACCCTTGCCCTTGCCCTCCCCCTCTCCCCCTCCCTCCCACCCTCTCCCCTCCCCCTCCCCCTCTCCTCCCCTCCCGCTCCTCTCCTCTCCCTCCCCCTCCCCCTCTCTCCTTCACCCCTCACCCGCCGCCCTCACCCCTCTCCCTCCCCCTCGCCCTCCCTTCCCCCCCCTCCCCACCACTGCCCTCCTCCCTCCCCTCCTCCCCTCCTCCCCCTCCCCCCCACTCTCCCCCTCACCCCCCACTCTCTCCCTCCCCCTCCCCCTCTCCCTCTCCAAGATGCGTACAGAGGGGAAAAGCTACTGTTTATACCGGCGTAATCATGTGTCCGGTGTTAGCTTACTTTTGGGATGTATCCAGAATGAGGCTCGCAGGAATCCTAAATGATGGGGGGAGAAGGGGGAGGACAGAGGGGAAGAGAGGAGAGGGAAGGAAGGAGAGGAGGAGGAGGGGAGGAAGGGGGAATGGAGGGAGGGGGGAAGGAAGAAAGGAAGAAAGGAGGAAGGAAAGGGGAGGGGAAGGAGGAGGAGAGATGAGGAAAGGGGGGTGGAGGAGGAGGGAGGGAGGAGAAGGAGGAAGAGAGAGAGGAAGAGAGGAGGAGAGAGAAGGAAGACAAGGAGAGGGAAGGGAGAGGAAGGAAGAAAGGAGGAAGGAAGGAAGAAACAGAGGAAAGGGGATTTTATCTTCAAAATATATGTTTGTTGTTATTGTTGTAATTGTTTGTCATAGTTATCATCATCATCATCATCATCATCATCATTGTCATTATCTTTATCATCAATATTACCTTTATAAGCATTATCATCAATGCTATAGTTTCTTAATCAACATCATTATTATTATTAACGTAACTTATTATTACCATTATTTCTATTCATTCTACTACTACTTGATGATAATGATGACGATAATTATAACCATAGGCAATAAAAATATCATCAGAGAGCAATGTATATCGCAGTTTGAATCACTAATGTTGATGCAACTAATACAAAGAACGTGATCACACTAATATTTTTAAAATTATCGGAATTAAAAATTATTAGTGATCAGACTAATATATTTAAAATTATCGGGATTGTTCTCATCGCCTCGCCAAAGGACAGATGAAACAGAGATAATTCTCCGTTTCATTTTTCATTTTTGTTCCTTGTCATCTTGACCTTTTCCTAAGACGTTCGCCAAGACAAGATTTCTTAAAGATTACAGACAGGAAAAGGCCAAGGTCTGGAGTTTTTTTTTTTTCTTCTACTTCTTTTTCTTTTTCTTCTTCTTATCTATCTCTTCCTCCTTCTTCTTTCTTCTTCTTCTTCTTCTTCTTCTTTTTCTTCTTCTTCTTCTACTCCTCTTCCTCCTTCTCCTCCTTCTTTTTCACCTATTGCTTCTTCTTATTATTATTATTATTCTTTATTGTTAT
>NW_027216966.1:5000-7500 GCF_042767895.1 Penaeus vannamei | reverse complement strand
CCGAACCTTGGTAAGACGGACCCACGCCTCCTGTTCACGTGGGTCGGAGGAGCCAGATTTGTGGCCGTTCTGAGCGTCTCCCGATCGGCGGCCACAGGGGACTCTGCAGGCTCAATAGGAACTAGTCAACGCGATGCATTCCGAAGGAGTTGGGCGGGATGTCCGGAGGAGGATTCTCTTCCTCCTTTCCACACCCGACCCTTCTCTACCTTTCTCTTTTCTCTCTCTCTCCCTCTTTCTTCTGTTGCTCTGTTGAGTCTTTCTGATTTTGTATTCTCCCTTGAATTCTGCTGAGCTCCCTCGGAACTCGGCCTCTCTTTGCTTCCGTTCTGTCAAGGTGTCAACTCCTGAAACTGTGAAAAGCTGAAAAGATCTGAAATTCGTGTTTATTGTAAGAAACGTGTTGTGAAGAGGTCTTTATAGTCAGCATTTCCAATGTTAGATTTAATAATATGGTGAAGAAAAAGAAGAAATATTTTGTACCTTACAACACCGGTCGAACTATTTGTACAGCATCTAAGAATGTTTTTAAAAATCCAAAAAAAAAAGCTTTTTGAAATGTTTTAATAAGAAAAAAAATGTTGAATTTTTAGTGTTCAGTGGTTTGTGTTGAAGTCACCCAGGAACGGCAGGTTACAAGTGGACAGTGTGTTTCATGATGTAAACTATCTTGATATCTCTCATCCCTAAATTTCGTTTGGCAAACCAATCAGGGAGTAAGGACATGTGTGAAACCGGTATTGATTAGAATACAAGGACGATTTTGTATCACATCGTCTAACGTCACTTCAGTCAGACACTTCAGACTAGTAGTGCGAAAACCTTTGGCGTTTCTTGGATTCGCGAAGGTCTTTCCTAGTAAGAGTGATCTCCGTCTCAAGCCTTGGGTAGTATTTCTTGAACAGTGATTACGACTCGAAGCGTAGTCATTCATCCATGCTATGTATCATTTAAACCTCCAAAATATTGTTTATTGTTGTGTAGCCTTTTTACAAGCTTCTTGGGCATTCACTCTATGTATAAGATTTTGTTTTCCTCAAGACGTTTTTGTTGTTATTGTTCAGCATCTAAAAGTCTGTGAAAAAGACCCATTTTTCTTCTTTTTTTGTCTAGAAGCTTTTTATATACATGTGTATTCTTCTGGGGGACAAATGATGCAACCATACATTCCACTATGAAATTCTTGTAATTTCGTGATATCATGATTTTCATTCCTTTTGTTTTGTCTCTTTCTTTTTTCCTTATATTTACCAGTATCATCTCCCTTCCTTCCTCCCCTCCCTCCCTCCTCCCCAGGCTTACTGAAAGCTAATGTTTCCTGGATCCGGTGCTTGATAGAGTTAGTCGAGCTTGCAGCTGGTATAATGTGCTTCAGTGGTCCCGGCTGGTTGGTGGACACGCCCCCTTCGGGGTGGCCGGCTCTCTCTCTCTCTCTCTCTCTCTCTCTCTCTCTCTCTCTCTCTCTCTCTCTCTCTCTCTCTCTCTAATCTCTCTCTCTCTCTCTCTCTCTCTCTCTCTCTCTCTCTATCTATCTATCTATCTACCTATCATCATTCCGTCGGCTGTCTCTCCTTATCTATTTCTGCATCTATGTGTACACTCCCCATTCCCCACTTTCTCCATCTCCCTGTTTTCTTCGTCTCTCCCTTCCTTCCTTCTCTCTCTCCTTCCTCCGCGAGTCGCGCCAGCCGCAAGGAACGGCTCGACAGCCCTCGGGATTTTTTATTTAGTCATACGTGATCACTAAGATTAAGTAACGGCTGTGCCAATGACATAACTTAATCCATTTTATACTTCGCTATACCAAGCTGTATTATGATGATAAACAGGTCACCGATTTTGGAGTATCTGGAGGAATATCTATAAAGAATAATGAGAAATAAAACATAAAAAGAGAAGACACAGGAGATAAAGACTATCGTTTCGTAAGTTTTTGTTGATATTTGACGAAGAAGAAAGTGAAAGGAAGAGAAAATCAATCCTTTCTCTCTCTTTTTGTCCCTTTCTTCCCCAAAGGTAATAATCCCAAAGAAAAAGAGATCCAAAATTCACAATGAAACGCCTTTCAGCGCCCGGAAGCGACGGTCGATCTCCTGAAACGGTCATCCAATTTCGTCGTTTTTCAGACGCATTGTTCTTCTACTCCAGAGTTAATAAGACAGTTCTGTATGAATGCTAAATACATGCGTGTGTATAGGTCACTGTGCTCTACATAATCTTAATTATATACTGATTTTCTGCTTTTGCCATTTATCAATGTTATCGACAGTGTCTGTGAGTCTAGTTTTTAAGTTACACATCATCATTATATATGTATATTATATATATACTTCGGTTGTTGATTTATTTGAAAATCTGCTATATATATTTTTTCCTTTTTTTTCTTTTCTACAGTTGATGCATTTATTCGATTTTTAATGACATGTTTATTTATCCGATGTTACCTAGTCAATTGCCTCTGGCCGAGAGCACGAGGAAATAAAATGTTTTATACTGAATT
>NW_027216965.1:10000-11278 GCF_042767895.1 Penaeus vannamei | reverse complement strand
CCCTCATCTTCGCTCTTTTGTGCCTCTCGACGCGGACCATCTTATTATTGAGATATTGAATTCCCAAGTAAAAATAACTCATTAATCAACTATTTAGGTAAAAGCTTAACAAGGTTATGTGTGGCTAATGTTACTAAATCAAGTCCACTGTGGAAAGTAATGTATAGACCAATATTAATTAGAACATGGTGTGGGAGGGTGGGGGGGTCGATATGGGGGGGGGTAGGTAGGTAATTGGTAGTAATTTTTACTATTATTATTGTTGTGTTGTTACTGTTATTGTCATCATTATCATATTTTTTTTTATTGATATCAGTGTCATTACTACTGTCATCGTTATTGTTATTATTGTCTTTAGTATCATTATTCCTATCGTTATCATTATTATCATTATCATCTTTATTATCACTATCAGCACTCATTATGATTGTTATTAATACCATTATCATTATGATCTTCATTATCATCATCATTCCTTACAGATAGTCAGTTTTGTTATTTTTGTTGTTATTGATATAGTTCTTATCTTCACCTTTATTATGATTATGATTACTATTTTGATAAAAGGACAAGAACAAGCATTTCATCACACCGATATGCTATATGCTATATGCAGGTCCTTTACAGCGAATAGCATTTATAGTCTAAATTTAGCTACGTTATTTATATAGTCTCCTCCTCTAAAGTATAAAGCTCGATCTGACGTTGTTTGTTCCCTTAAGATGGGGTACAACTGGGAGGATTTCGTGTGTGTGATGGTTTTAATATTAAAATTGGTGTTCGTTGCAAATATATAACTGGTTCTCATGCCTATTCGTCGACAACCATCCATTAGAAGAGTGCTGGACAACTATGTGCTGATGTCTCTTATACAAAAGTAAAAAAAAACAAAAAAAAAAACAAAAATTTATCCTCTTCACAGACCTATAAATCGACAAATAATCTAAATTAGGATTAGGATTACGATCATTATTTTTTCATAATTATCATCATTATCATTGCTTTAGTTATTATATAGTTAGATTTCCAGGCTCTGTGAGGTTTACGTTGTGTTTTGCTCTTTGGCTCGTCTGTCGGGAAGAACGCAGGGTGGAGTGTACTAAATAGAGAAGCAATTCCGATATTCTTTTCCTATACGAATCGTAAAGGAGAGAGAAGAAAAGGGAGGAAAATGGAATGTGTTTGATCTTCATAACACTCCCGGAGCGTTCGTTCTGCCTCGTGGCCAAAATGGTGCAAAAAGCCGAGCTGAAAGGACGAAAGGGGGAATTTCGCAAC
>NW_027216964.1:7500-11277 GCF_042767895.1 Penaeus vannamei | reverse complement strand
AATAAATGAATGCCTAAGTAAATTAACTTAATACTTAGGCATTAAAAGAACTTAATAAATGAAAGAATGGGTTAATGGATGCACAGGGACGGCGTAAGAAGCAAAGAGGTAAGTAAGAAATAGCAGAGACAAGAAATAGAAGAGACAAGAAATAGAAGATACAAGAAATAGAAGAGACAAGAAATAGAAGAGACAAGAAATAGAAGAGACGAGAAATAGAAGAGACAAGAAATAGAAGAGACAAGAAATAGAAGAGAAAAGAAATAGAAGAGACAAGAAATGGAAGAGACAAGAAATAGAAGAGACAAGAAATAGAAGAGAAAAGAAATAGAAGAGACAAGAAATAGAAGAGACAAGAAATAGAATAGACAAGAAATAGAATAGACAAGAAATAGAATAGACAAGAAATAGAAGAGACAAGAAATAGAAGAGACAAGAAATAGAAGAGACAAAAAATAGAAGAGACAAGAAATAGAAGAAACAAGAAATAGAAGAGACAAGAAATAGAAGAGACAAGAAATAGAAGAGACAAGAAAGGGCTGATGAAAAACGATAAAAAAGGGGTAGAAGGTAGATGAGGAAGTGGACGACGAAGAAACAAATTTAAGAAACAAACGAAATGAGAAAAGATAAAAAGTAGTAGAATATGAATAAATTACAGCAAGGGATTGAGCAATGAAGTTCGTAAAAAGACAAACGAAGAGGGGGATAAGCATAGGAGAAACAGAAAGAAAATGTAAATGAAGAAAAACATCAAATAGAATAAAAAGGAGACATAAAGAAAGCAAGAAAGTGTATGAGTTTAGTTCTGCAAAAAATGTCGATGCTCAAAATATTACAAGGAAAGAGGAGGAAGGAGGAAGGAGGAAAAGAAGGGAGGAAGATGGAGAAGGGAGGAGAAGGGAGGAGGCAGAGGGAGGAGTGAGTAGCGTTAGGCGTGGGCTGCGGGCGGCGTGGGCGGCGACTCGCTAACCCCGTTCACTCCACCAACGCCGCCCACAAGGTGCTGTCACACTGGCACTTTTTCCGTCAATTTTTAGACAATTTTCTGAAAATTATCTCCATTTTTGAGCGAATGGTCGATTTTCTAGTCAGACGACAATGATGGTTTCCGTCTGAAAACCTTTCCGTCAACATTTTCAGCCAAGCAAAGTCAGATCAAGAGCTATGTTCGAGAATGTTTGTATTTATGTTAAATAAAATGGTAAAAAAAATGACGGAAAAAATGCTAGTGTGACACGGCCTTAAGTCGGTGGATATATAGCAAACCAGGCAGACAGATAGATATAGATAGACATACAAACATAATTAGATTTAGATAGAAAACATACAATTAATTGTATATGGACAGACAGACATGGATATCTGATTCTTGGGATATAGATAGATAGACCTACAGATAATATTAGAGCTATATAGATAGATAGAAAGGTATAATCCTCTAATTAAACTGTAAATGCTTTGGATTTTCTTTGTCTACTATTTTCTCTCTCTACTATTTTCTCTCTCTACTATCTATATGGATAGATAGAAAGGTATAATCCTCTACTTAAACTGTAAATGCTTTGGATTTTCTTTGTCTACTATTTTCTCTCTCTACTATCTATATGGATAGATAGAAAGGTATAATCCTCTACTTAAACTGTAAATGCTTTGGATTTTCTTTGTCTACTATTTTCTCTCTCTACTATCTATATGGATAGATAGAAAGGTATAATCCTCTACTTAAACTGTAAATGCTTTGGATTTTCTCTCTCTACTATTTTTTCTCTCTACTATCTATATGGATAGATAGAAAGGTATAATCCTCTACTTAAACTGTAAATGCTTTGGATTTTCTCTCTCTACTATTTTCTTCGCCCTGTTTCCCCCGCAGAAGCAGGCTCTTCTCCGCGCGAGAGCAAGGAAGCCCCTTAATCACCTTTTTGGTTCGTTAGGAATTCGTCGGTTTCTGTCTAGCGAAAATGGCGCTTAGTATCTGAGCGTAAATGCGCTCACTGAATGTTTTGTTTAGACTTTCATCGGTAAAATAGGCCTCAGTATGTTCGCGTCAGGGCACTCTAAGGTATTAAAGGTAATATATCAATAATCATGTGTTGAATTATTGCGGCGAATGCAGAAGTGGATGAGTATTTTCACAGTACAAGAGATGTATTTGATTTGTTATGTTTTTCTTTTCTTTTCTGATTAGCGGAGATTTGCTTTCGCGGTTTGCTTCGCTGGTCTTCTCGTTGTCTCTCGGTCTCATCGCTCTTTCTCTCTCTCCTCCATCGCTACTAATCCTTTTGTTATCTGTCTCTCATTTCAACTCTCTCTCTTCCCCTGTCTGCTTCGATCTCTCTCTCTCTCTCGCCCTCCCTCCCCCTTTCTCTCTCTATTTCCCTCACTTGTAGTGATCGGCTACACTATACAGCTACAGATCCCTCCAGGAGGAAGTAAAACAACGACTGAAATATCTTTTCTCCAACTCTCCCACAGGCAAACGAAACAAAAACAACGACCTCAAGGTGGCAACACTCGTACCTGGTGCGCCCCGCGATGTGGCGCTATTTAGCCCTACAATTCTCAAGGGGATTGTGGGGTTGCCTTATTAACATCGCCCCTTTGCCCGATGGCGTGAACTATATCGCGTGGCACCTTCTCCAAGCTCGGAAGGCAACCACAAGTCCCTAGAAAAAGACATTTATCTCGAGGAGTGAGGAGGATGCTCGCACACTCGCCATGCTTGCCATTCTGCTGACATTTTTTTTAACCAAATAAATAATTTTCCTTTTATTGTTTTTATTGTATTGTCATGTCTACTCCCCCGAAGATGATACTCTTTCATTTTTACATTTTAAGATTTATATGTATACATATTCTTTTTAAAGATCAAGAGGCCCATTTGATTTTTTACAAATTATTAAATCTTAATTATTTTCAAGTTGACCTTTTTCTTAACTTCTTATTCACGTGTTTTATATTAAGTATTCTAAATGATATTAACATTGGTTCTTTTTACAACAATGATTTTAATTACTTTTTGTGGGTTATCTTTCGAACTTATTGTACTACATTAATTCAAATTTAGATTTAGATTTTCACACTAGTTTTACGATTTGTTTAACCAGTTTTAATTAGAGGAAAGAACCTACTTCTTGCACTAATTCCCGCAACAAGCAACAAGGGAAGTGCAGACACAAAGAAGGGGATTCTTGCTGGTGGTCTGCAATAATAAATAAATAATAATAAAAGACGGTCTGTGAAACCCCGGGATGGGCTTTCACCGGTCTGAGGAGAGCCAAGTGGTCGTTAGGATAATTGACATGGTTGGTGAGAGAGAATTGGCCAGGTATTCATGCGATCAAGTGACCTCGTGACCAGGGCATTTTCTTTATCATCTTCGGGCATTTTATCGTCGTTTATCATGTGTTTTCCTGTGTTCGTTGTTTTCTGTTCAGTGTTTTAATGTATTGTGTATTTTATTTTATCGTTTGTTTTGCTGTTCTATTTTCTTTTACCGTTCTATTTTAATGTTTCAAGTTCCTTTTGTTTTATCGTTCATTTGATTGTATTCGGTTTTACCTTATTTTATGATTTGTTTTACTATCTTTGTTTCGTTTCATGTTCGTATGTTTCATTTTATTACATCGTTTGTTTTATTGTGTTTTATCAGTTCGTTTACTCCGAAATAAATGTTTCTTAGGTATGTTTAGTTAAACTAACGGACTCCCGGATTTGATGATACAAGAAGGGTAGTTAACAGCTCATTTACCTCCAGTGACATGTCTTGTTTCC
>NW_027216964.1:0-2500 GCF_042767895.1 Penaeus vannamei | reverse complement strand
GTAGCCCAGGACCACCCAGGGGCTCCGTCAGTCTCGGCGAGAGAGTATGGGTGTTATAAGGATGAGATTCAGAGGCCAAGGGTAGACGGCGGCAGCGCGGTTGAAGGGAATCATCTGCGAGATGCCCCGCCGTGGCTGGATGGGAAAGTAACACGTGCATGCATAGTCTGATGTCATTCCGTGAATAAATAAATGCATATATTCATTTATATTTGTGTGATTATGATATAAATGGATACATATAGAATAATTTTACATCTATACATGCATACATGTGTGTGTGTGTGTGTGTGCGTGCGTGTGTGTGTATGTGTGTGTATGTCCGTGTGTGTGTGTGCATATATATGGAACTATAAGTATGGATGGAAGGACGGACATACTCATACATTCAGTGCTGACGATAGCAGTTGCAACCCTCTGCAAATCTGACAAGAAAATTTACAAGAAGCATTACGGATACTAGGAGAATTGTATCATATCGTTACTCTTGTTGACGTAAGATATTTGGCTAGTTCTCCATTAGCACGTAAGACGATTTGGCTGCGTTGGGGCATACGGAAGGCCAGCCTCTGTAGTACGAATCTCAGGCCATGGCCCCAGGATGGCGCCCTTCAGTCACGGCACTGTGCTCGTTATGTCGTCCACTTTTTGTGCATGCCCGGGCGTCTTCAGTCGGGTTGAGATCAGTCAAGTTGCCAGGGCCTTTAATGGCAGGCATGTCAGTCTCTGCCAACCAGTCCCTAACGCCTCTGCGCCTGTGGGGAGGTGCACCATCATACACGAATATTCCATCCACTTGCTGTAGACCGAAAAACCGGTGCATGTAGTCCTTAAGCGTATCCGAATAATTTATCAAATAATTTATGCGTCCAACATCACGGGTATTTTCCAGCATGTTTTTTTTTTTTACACATAAAAGGTAATTTCAAGGGGAAAAAAGACCTTCCACTGCTCTTGAATCAAAATCTTGTACTGGTTTCAGAGTGGGCGTCATTGGGGTCTTGTAGAGCGTGTCTCTTGTATTGCTGTGGTCTAATATTCTCCACAACAGGACAAAAAAGGATATAACGTAAGGGCGGCTCCTCGGCAATGGCTTGATAAGACAAAAGACGATGAATAGTAGCCTGATGTACCTGAGACTGGTTTGCAGGCCAGAAACAAGACTTTACCTGAGGCTGTCTTTAGCGACTCTGTCTGCTAGATGGTTCTGTTTGATGCCCATGTGGCTTGGAATCCACATAGAATGGACAGGTTTCCCTTGTTACGAAAATTGCTGGAGTTTGAAGAGTACTGTAGTGATCAAGCATATGTTATCGTTTAGAGGAAGCTTCTGAAGGGAGTAAATGGCCGAAAGTGAGTCAGTCATAAAATGAGATTTTGAGACAGTTGAAGAGCAAACGTGAGACTTCCTTTGATGGCAAAGAGCTCCACTTGTAATACGGATGAGGTATTGGAGATTCGTTTTGCATAATCAGAGGGGACCGTTTGTTTATTTTTTCGATTTTTTTTTTGACGATTTTGATGAAACGCGCCCTTTTTTTAATAAACCTTCGCGAGATCCCTGAGGTCAATTATGAATTATTGTAAAAAAGTGAAAATTGACCGGGGAGTTGGTGGGGGGGGGGTCACCACGCCTTCAAATATGATTGCACAATTATATTTGATTTTCTGAAAAAGAATTCTTTACATACAATTTATACCCCTTTTTCTTCCTACTTTTATTTCTCGTTCATCAATTTTTTTTTTTTACATTTGTTACTTTTACGAAAAGCACAGGGATATATTGCAAAATGTGAGTGGAAAAAGTTGTAGATATTTTATTTATCTACAAAATAAGCCATAATACATTAATTATGGACGAAATTTACGCTTGTGAGAGGTATTTATGCAAGTGTATGTATTGGTGCTCACCGTGTGCGTGTGGGCCTTTTACAAGAACTCATTTTGCTAAAATCGCTTATTTTGGAGAAAAATCCACGCGAGGATTATTGCGTGAAACAGCAGTCGAGTAGAGAACACAGTCTGTAATTGGATGGCTCGTCGTTGGCACTCTCGAGGTCAACAACATTTCGAAAGTAAAATGTCGTGTCCGTCTTGAAGCGTCGTCATTCACACGCAACGGAAAGAGTTAAACGTGCAAAGTATTAGATCCGAGACATATATATATATATATATATATATATATATATATATATATATATATATATATATATATATATATATATATATACACATCTATATACATACATACATACATACATACATACATACATATATATATATATATATATTATATATATATATACATATATATATATATATATACATATATATATTATATATATATATATATATATATATATATATATATATATATATATATATATAAATATATGGGTCTCCTTCTCGGGCTCGTCGGCGACTACCTGGGTCTCCTTCTCGGGCTCGTCGGCGACTACCTGGGTCTCCTTCTCGGGCTCGTCGGCGACTTAATGGGTCT